>NW_020664372.1:5249753-5417859 GCF_002925995.2 Terrapene triunguis | reverse complement strand
GCTGGGGCGGCAGGGGGCATGGGCGGGGGCGAGCCCAGGGCTGGGGCAGCAGGGGAGTGCAGGTGGGGGCCAGAACTGGGACAGCAGGGGGCGTGGGGGGGGGCGGCAAAAAACCTAGAGCTGGGTCTGTTCCTACCATTCACAGCAAGCTGCAGATTTCAGTTCCATACTCCTTTCCCACACCCTTTCTTGTTGCTAGTGGCCAAGGGAATGCTGGGAAATGTAGTTCTTTCCCTGCTCCAGGGCTGGCTCTATAGGCAGGGAGCTAACCAAGGAACTACAGCTCCCAGGGCCCCCTGTTGGTTCTTAGCTCCCATGCTGGATTCTTGCGCCCCTTGCAAATCTGCCGCCCCAAGCAACTGCTTGCTTTGCTGGTGCCTAGAGCCGGCCCTGACCACAGGGTCCCAATTCCCCCCTACTTTGGCCTCATCCTCTCAGGCTGTACAGGTGACCAAGGCTGCCTCAGACAGCACTATAAGAAAAGAGAGCCTCATTCCCCTGAAAGCAAGTCCAGAAGAAGGAATTTGTCACCCCTTAGAATTGACTGCAGGGAGACGTCATGTCCAATAATAGATACCATTAAGATTTCAACAAACCCCAATGCCAAGGCATCAATACCACCTAAGATGATGTTCCACCTCAGTAAGTCTGCCAGTAAGAAGCATCATGAGGTACCATCCCCAGTATTGTTTGTGGCATCTTCCAGGCATTGAGACTGTGCTAAAATGAAAGGCTTCAAAAAGCCTAAGGCACTCATATGACATTCTCTTGGAGCTCTTATTGAACCTCTGCTCCCTCTCCAATACTATCCTCTTTGGGTTGAATGCATTCAGAGCACAGAGATATGATTTTAATCGCCACTTTGGTGCCGTCTTCGATGCCAGCTTGGTTACTGTCCCTGCCTAGGGTCCGGTACCACTCCCAGTTTTGACTATCCACTACCATAGCCCTCTAACACCCTCATGAGAATCAGTTAATCTCCAAGGACCCAGAGTCCTCCCTTAAGGGCCACCAAGAGACTCTTCCCTCCAGTACTGCTACACTCTCAGTCATCAACCCCTTACACCTGACAGCAGGAGCCAACCTTCCAGCACCGATCCATCCTTCAGTTTGTCTATCACCTTCTTGGCCCCCGTTACTGGCCCCAGCACCAATACCTAGGGGTCTTGCCTTTGGACTCAGAAATTTTGTTGCAAAGCTTTAACTCACTACCTTACCACCCTATGCCTCTTGAAGTGTACTGCAAGGAGGACTCATTAGAACCCATAAGATGCCCCAGGCATTCAAAACATGAATACTCCGTGGTCCCTTCCCTTACTTAGCAGCACCATGAGGCTATTGGAATTTCTTAGCCCCTTATGGGGCCCGGAAGAGGCCATTTTTGCAATACCTGTCGGTGCCATAACCACAACTGGCACCACAAGTGCAGTCACTGGTTTCATGTCTCCCTAACACAAGAAGTAGTATAGGAGGAACAACAGCTACCAATGGAAGAGACGTTTCCATCACACAAGTCCTCCTTCTCCCAAGATGAGGTGTTAATATCATGCCACCACTTTCCTATGCAGTCGATTTTAGTCTTGTAGACACCATCTTTAGGATTCGCATGTCTGTGATAAGTTCCCAAGAAATAAAGTGGATAGTGGTGCCCGAAGGAAGATGGGGTGGGATGGTGGGTTTGATCAGCAGATCCACAGGAGGGGGGTGTTCGTAACACTTGTCTAGGTTGTCAAAAGGAAGTCATAGATAGGGAGGTCTCCATTCTTTCTGCAACTCTCCTCCCCTTCCTTCTGCAGGGACCCCTCTCAGAGGGTCTCTTAAAGCAGGAGTCCATTCCTTCCTGTGTCTGGATACAACAGAGCTGGTTCTCCCAACATTTGTCAGAAGAAGGTCCCCAAAAGAAACAGTGACTGGAGGCCAATCTTGGACCACAGAAACCTGAACACCTACATTCTTTCACAGCATTTCAGGATGGTGACTCTGACTACAGTAATCCCACCCCAAAATTAGAGCAATTCATTTGTTGCTCTTGATCTTCAGGACGCGTATTTTCATGTTGCTATGCACCCCTCCCGTAAATACTTTCTGTGCTTTGGCATAGGCAGAGAACATTATCAGTATTGGTTCCTTCTGTTCAACCTTTCTGTGGCACCATGGGTCTTTACAAAGATCCTCTTGTTTGTCATGGCTCACCTGCATCGGAGGGATATAGCAATCTTTCTCTGTCTGAACGATTGGCTCCTCAAGGGCCACCCCACAACAGTTGACAGCCAAGAAGGTCCTAGCCTTGTTTCAGTCCATGGGCCTATGCACCAACCTTGGAAAATCCACACCTTCAGCGAATAGATTTCATTGGAGATACTCTAGACTCTCTAACTACTAGCGCCGATCTACCCCAGGACAAGTTCTCCACCATGTCTGCACTGAACATGTGACACAGAGTCTGCCGAGACTAATCAAGCCCTCAGACCGCTACCCCTTCCTACTTATTCACGTGGGCAGCAACCATACTACCAAGAATGACCTAGAGTGGGTCACTGCAGGCTTTGTGGCTCTGGGAAGAAGGATAAGAGAGTTTGGGGTGCAAGTGGTGTTCTTGTCCATCCTCCCTGTTGAAGGAAAAGGCCTGGGGTAGGACTGTCGAATCATGGAAGTAAATGCATGACTACGCAGGTGGTGTTGGTGATAGGGCTTTGGCTTCTTCGACAACAAGCTCATGTTCCCGGAAAGAGGGCTCCTGTGCTGGGATGGGCTCCATCTATCAAATACTAGGAAGAGCATCTTTGGACATCGTCTGGCTAACCTGACAAGGAGAGCTTTAAACTTTAAAAAGGGCCTATTGGGGATGGTGACAAAAATCCAGCCAATACGCATCTAGGCTCAAGTAATGAAGACAAGGGAAAGAGGCTAATTTTTGGAGAAGGCATTAGAAAACACAACTACATTAAAAAGGCAAGACAAAAAGTAACAAGGCAGTCCACAAAATATCTTTGATGCCTATATAAAAAGTGGAAGTTAAATCCTAGTGAGGTAAATTAAATAAAAGGAGCATAAACTCTGGAAAATGAAGTGTAAAAATATAATTAAGAAGGCCAAAAATTTGAAGAACAGCTAGCCAAAGACTCAAAAAGTAATAGCAAAAAATGTTTTTAAGTACAACAGAAGCAGGAAGCCTGCTAAACAACCAGTAGGGTCACTGGATGATCAAGATGCTAAAGGAGCACTGAAGGACGATAAGGCCATTGTGGAGAAACTAAATGAATTCTTTGCATCGGTCTTCACGACTGAGGATGAGAGGGAGATTCCCAAACCTGAGCCATTCTTTTTAGGTGACAAATCTGAGGAACTGTCCCAGATTGAGGTGACATTAGAAGAGGTTTTGGAACAAATTGATAAATTAAACAGTAATAAGTCACCAGGTCGAGATGATATTCACCCAAGAGTTCTGAAGAAACTCAAATGTGAAATTGCATAACTATTAACTGTAGTCTGTAACTTATCATTTAAATCAGCTTCGGTGCCAAATGACTTGGAGGATAGCTATCCGTTCAATGTGCAGCAGCAGTCAAAAAAGCTAATAGAAAGTTAGGAACCACTAAGAAAGGGATAGATAAGACAGTAAATGTCATAATGCCACTATATAAATCCGTGGTACACCCACACCTTGAATACTCCATGCAGTTTTGGTTGCCCCATCTGAAAAAAGATACATTAGAAATGAAAAAGGTACAAAGAAGGGCCACAAAAATGAGTAGGGGAATGAAACAACTTCCATTTGAGGAGAAATTGAAAAGACTGGGACTGTTCAGCTTGGAAAAGAGATGACTAAGGTGACTAAGAGATGACAGAAGTTTATAAAATCATGAATGGTATGGAGAAAGTGAATGACGTGTTGTTTACTCCTTCGTGTAACATAAGAATCGGGGATCATCAATGAAATTTATAGGCTGCAGGTTTAACACAAATGTAAGGAAATATTTCTTCACACAATGCATAGTCAAACTGTGGAACTTATTGCTGGGGAATGTTGTGAAGGCCAAAAATATAACTGAGTTCCAAAAAGAACTAAGTAAGTTCATGGAGGATGGATCCATCAATGGCTATTAGCCAAGATGGTCAGGGATGCAACCCCATGCTCCAGGTTCCTCTAAGTCTCTGACTGTCAGTTGTTGATAGGGGATGGTTTACTTGACTATTTATCTGTTCTGTTCATTCCCTTTCAAGTATCTGGCATTGGTTACTGTTGGAAGACAGGAAACTGGGCAGGAGGGACCATTGGTCTGACGCAATATGGCCATTCTTAGGTTCTTATATTAGCCCAATTGTTTGACAAAATAATGATGGGATGAATTCCACTCAACAGTCCCTTTTGGGGTCCTTAAAGAGAGTTCAGGAAGGAAATAGGAAATACAGGCAGAGACTCCTGAAGCAAGCAAGCTTCACCATCATGTCTGCCACCCCCACCGTCTCCTGGGACTCCAGCCTTCGTCATTCTAATTTTGAGAGATGTCTGATCAGGCCAGAGAGAGGTAACCAAATATCATCACCACCTCTGCTACCTCCAGCTGAATTCCCAACACCATCTGGGATAAAAGAGAATTTAACCTTAACAACAACAGCTCCAGCTCATCTCAGCTAATTTGTTCTCTGTTCCCCAAAAGGATATTTATTACCATCTTTAATTCTGTCTAAGAGACTGTCAGATAAGGGGGTTTTCCTTCTAAGAATTCTCTCCACTAAAGGGAAAGGGAACAAGGGATGTTAAAATGAAATCTTATTTTATACTGTACATTTCAAATGTGGTAACTGTTTTTCCTTCTTTATCTTTAATAAAAGGTTAACAGGATGTTTAATTATTCATTTGCCATGGTGTTAAGGCTGAGGTCTCTGTATAACAAACCCCGAACCTTATTTAACACTGTTTAATGTTGGACAGTGTGACTGGGTTATATTAACATCTTTAGCCCATATATTCCATCTAAATTAATACAACAGATCCCGGTCCTTATGCATTGTCACTAGAACTATGGAAATCGTAGATTGCCCACCACATAGAGATCTCCAGTTAACCTACCAGACCTCCAAAACACTGTGACAGATTCCTTGAGCAGGAACTTCCATCAGAACCACTTGAGGGAGCTCAACAAATTGTTTTTTCACAGCATCTGCCAAACATGGGGCCACCTTAGAGTGGATCTCTTTGCAAATCCAACAAATGTGAAATACCAAATCTTCTGCACCATTGGGGTAGGCAGCTGCAGTTCTTTAGGGGACCTTCTCCTACTTCCCTGGCTCCTCCTCCTTCTCTACACTTACCATCCAATACCCACTAATTGTCAGGACCTTAATCAAATTGAGGCAGGAGCAGGCAAGGGCCATGTTAATAGCACCTTCATGGCCAAGACACGTGTGGTATTCGGATCTACTTCATTTGTCTGTGACGATGCCTCGACGCCTCCCTGTGAGATCAGATGTCCTGACACAGAACTCCGACACCCTGAGCCATCCCAGCCTCATGTCACTGAGCCTTAAGGCCTGGCTCCTTGATAGTTTTCTCGTTTAGAGTTAGGCTGCTTGGCAGAAATCCAGGCTGTACTTTTGAGCAGTCGGATGACTCCCACTTATAAAATTTATCGTAGAAGTGGAAACGCTTCCTTTTCTGGTGCTCCTGCCATGATTTATCTGTTTCTGAAGTTTCTTGAAGATCCTTGATTACCTGCTGAAATTAAAAACGCACAGACTGTCAGTGAGCTTTGGTAAGGTATACCTGGTAGCTGTATGCCTTCCATTTCCCTATTGAGGGCCTTTTGGCTTTGCCCACCCTACCACAGCAAGATGTATTAAGGACTTATCTAATTTATTTTCTTGTGTCTGGAACCCCATACCTCCATGGGACCTCAGTCTAATCCTCAACGTGTTAAGAAACCCCCTAGTCAAGCCTATTAGTACCTGTTTATTCCTTCATCTCTCTCTGAAGACTTCATTCCTGGTAGCTATCACCTCAGTCAGAAGGATAGGAGAACTCGGGGAGTTGGTGGCCAAGCCACCATATACTATCTTCTGCTGTGCCACCATCCTCAGTTTCTGCTGAAGTTCTCATCAGATTTTTCTATCAATCAGGATAGCCATTTGCTGTTATTTTACCCTAAGTCCAGTGTCTCAAGAGAACAGGCTAGTGTCCACACTTAGATATTACAAAATCACTTGCCTTTGATCTGGACAGGCAAAGAACCTTTAGGGCTTTGCCCAGACTATTTGTATCCTTTGCTGAAAGAATGAAGGGACAGTCAGTTTCCACACAGCGTGGTTTTCGGGTTGCAACCTGGCCTACTATGAAGCTACTGGGATATGGTCCCCTCTCCTAGAGTGACAGCCCACTCTACCAGAGCTCAGTCCACATCTATAGTCATTCTTAAGGACGATCCCATACTGGAAATTTACAGGGCCGCAACCTGGTCCTCAGTTCACACATTCTCCAAACTTTATGCTATCCGACCTGCATCAAAGACAGAAGCAACTTTTGGTGATGCTATTGTCCGAACCATGTTGGATCTGCCTCCTCAACACCCAACTCCATTTGCGTTATTGCTTGGGAGTCTCCTACAGTGGAGCAACCCATAGGTACATATACTTGAAGAAGGATGAGAGATTACTTACCTGCACAGTAACTTGAGTTTTTCGAGATGTTGGGTGTTCCATCTCCATCATTCCTTTTCCTCTGCTGCAGAGTATTCTAGGCTCTATAGTTAAGAAACTGGAGCAGTAGTGGGTCCACTCCTCTCTGTACACCCTTGCTCTAGAGCACAGGGTTGAATAGTAACAGGTGGGGACCCATAGATGCTGCTAATTTAAATTTCCAGCTGAGAGCACACAGGCACGCACACATCCTACAGCTGCATACCCATAGGGACAAAACATCTCAAAACGCAAGTTACTGTGCAGGTAAGTAACTTGTTCTCTCCCAACAGTCCACTGCCTGACACTATGGTAACAGGCATAGTGAATTACATTGATTCAGAATCCATAGAAGTAAAATATGTGGAAACGATCATTTTAAGACTTATTCAAAACCTAACCCACATTACTTTTAACCTTAAAAAGTGGTTCTGTATTTCTACTCAATTAGTTCTGTACTTAATACTATGAAATACAACTATCTCCACAGGATTTCGTGTTAATCACCCAGAGTGAGGGAGTTGATGATATTATTTATAATTTATTATTGAGGCTCTACTTAATTCACAATATTGCAGAAATTGCAGACCCTGCAATATTAGGCTTCCACTGCAATTTCGACAGCGGGAACCCCGCTGTGCCCAGTGCTGACGGAGCCCTGGCTGCCCCAACAGTGGGAGCCCCGAATGTCAGCCTCGGGCAGCTGCTGTCAGCCCCAGGCGGCAAACAGCGGGAGCCCTCCTCTCAGCCCCCAGGTGGCTGACAATGGGCTGCCAACAGCAGGAGCTTCCACTCTCAGCCCCTGGCGGCCCACAGCAGAAAATCACGGAAAAGTAATAATGGACCTTATTACCGCAAATAATAAGGTACATTATTACTTTTCTGTGACTTTCCATGGCTTGTCCACAACCACAAATTTTGGACAATCATCACGTGATTCAAATAGAGTCTTATTTATTATTAATTAATAGTGTTTATAATTTCTCTGTAAAACAGTCTTCAGTTTATAAGTTATTTTGCATCACTGGAAAAGTAGGCATTTATATCAGCAAGTTCCGGCTTGTCAGTATTTGTCAGATAGTTCAAGACCGTTTTCTATTACAGCAAAGTTGCTTTCCTTCCTTGGTAGAATGTACACTGTGTTCACTCTCAAAAGAAGTGATTCACCAAAGAGGATTAATGTCACTGCTATCACACTAAAATATTCAGAGTTGAATGAACATGTCAAAAACAATGGGACATGAAAAATTAAGGGCCATCAAATTATGTTTAAGGTTACTTACTCATAAAATTTATGGCAAATAGAAACATTCATGCAATTGAAAGTTGAGATGAAATATATTTGGTAAACTTTCTGTGATAGAGGACTGTGGACTCATTTTGATGCCATTTGAGCTCTGGTGATAAGGGAATTACTGATTTTTAATTTTTTAAATAATTTTAAACATGAAGCTAATATTTTCCTCTAGTTGGTTATTTGGAGAGTGTTTTGGTGAAAAGTTGAATCATGCATCATCACTTGATAGTGTAGTACTCTTCTTGATTTCCTTTAGGGGATTGTTCCAGAGACAAGGGACTATTTTAAGAAGGTTCTATCCTCCCATTCCTTTGAGTTTGTGTGTGTTTTTTGTTAAATGAGAGTGAACTGGATTATCATAGCAGTCATGGCAGACTTTGGAAAGGCTCGCAGTTTTGGAGACACATTTAAACTTTATAGTATCAGAAGACCAAATTCTAGATCACTATGTACATTCTTATGTACTACTGAATGCAGAGCAAAGGAGTTTGCAGAGCACTGGAATAATTTTCTCTTAGCCTTTTCCTGCTTGGTTGGCCCATGATATACAATTTTCAGCTTCTTTGTGAACATGACTAAATTTAAGAATGAATTGTTACATACTACTTATTTAGTGGAGAGTTAATTCTGTACTGCATGTTGTAAGTGCAGTATAGCCAAGTTGATGCTGGGTGAACCTTTACTTCTGAAATTCTTTCTTTTATTTTTAAATTCTTTACCCTAATACTGGATATTTTTTAATTGAATTTATAGATGATGTAACTGTATATGTGAAAAGATTGCTTTCCTGTGTGCTCTAAGACAAAGTCCTCATTCACTACTTAGAGTGAAAATTCATCCCCACCCTAGGGTTTGACTCTGTTAAGCAAATAGAAGACTTGGATTAGACTTTAACTCCCATGATTTGACTGATTTTAGCATTTCTTGCTCAGGGCTACTCATGCCATACAATAATATCGAACTACTGCATGCTGTGGGATATTGACTTGTGAAATTTCATTTTTTAAAATGTCATTTTAAAATTATAGAGAGAGGAAAAATCTGTAAAGTTTTTAAAATCTGTACAGGTATTATGTTTAAAAAATGTAATTAACATGTTTTGACGATTGGGAGAGAAGTCATTCTGGGCTAAGATTTATTTATGCCAAATTTCAGTTTGGAGAGAATTTTCATACATCTTCAAAACATAGAAAATGGGGTTTGGACTAGAAACAGCAACACATTTGGTTGAAGAACAGTATTGTAATTGGTGACACTATATGTTGCACATTTCAATTAAAAGATTCAGTTTAGGGGCAGAAGTAGTTAAAGCAGAGAAACTGGAATTCATGAGGCCACTCTATTCCTGGCTCTGGCCCAAGTGGATTGTGGTCTTGGACAAATTACTTAATCTTCCTGTACGTTGGTTTTCTCATTGTAAAATGGTTATAATACCTCATTCGTATGGATGTTGTGAAGTTTAGTTTATTATGTACAGAAAGGATTTGGAGGCCCTCTTATAGAAGATGCTATATGTATTACTAATAAAAAGATATATGAACCATTGAACAATATGTAATGGGGAGAAATTTAGGTTTCTCTTGTGAGAAACTAGATTAATATAATTTTCAAGTGTGGTTCTGCTCTAAAGAGTGATACTGTGTTTGTGTATCTCTCAATTACTTAATTTCAAATTTCATTTGTTAACGAGAAAAACCGTCTTCTGCAAGCCAGACATTGCTCTGTTACACTTGTGCCCGTTGTAAGCCAACAGGTTCGTATAGGTGTCCCTGCAGGAAGAATTTGGCTTCCTGAACCTTTACTGTAGTGGCAGGGCATAAGAAGAAAAGAATCCGGTATAACTTCCAGATCACAGGTTTAATTGGCAGAGTTTAGTGGGGGGGGGAAGTATCTTGTAATCTGAGGGAATTTTATATGAAATCATTGAAGCACAATAAAAATTGATTCCCAGTATGTCATTTTAGAGTTGTTTTCACAGTAAAAGCACACTCTAAGATAGAAAAATGATTGCAACACTGTACTTCAGAAAATTCAAATTAATTAAAATTGTTAAACTCTCCCCAAATTCTCTGCTAAAATGTTGTTGTTTAAGTAATTTGCATTTAAAATATTTTCAAATCTTAATGAAAAAATTGTGTGTAAAGAATGAGATTTTTTGTTCAAAACTGGTTTGCAAAGGAAAAAATAGGAATTGAGAGTCTACAAATGGCAGCCGAAGGGCTAAAATGTGACACATTTGCTGATCTGTCAATCTAATTTTTTTTCTTCAAAATGGAAACATTGTTTTCAATCTGGCAGAATTTTATTGGCGTTTTTAAACCAACATATACATGCATGTACATTCCTTTAAACTGGCATTCAGCATATTATAAGCCATAAATTTAGTATATTCATTGTTGCACAGCCATTATATTGCTTTTTTTCCTGCTGATAATTTCGTGTTCATTGCATTCACATACAGCTTTATAACACAAAAATAATAATACGCAACTTCGAAAGAGAGCACCAGAAAAATCATTTTTGATGTTGTTTTATGTACGGAAAGTCTGCATTTCTCTGTTAAGAATAGACATTGAGAATAAATGGCAAAATTAGACATTCAATCTGTTAATATAAATTGAATTAAAAAATAAACTGATCAGACAAATACAGGCTTTAATAGTTCTCTTAGATTTATGCCAAAAGTCTGGGTCTATATTTCATCTTTCTACCTTAACAGGAAGGACGTCAGCCACCTTGTTTGTGTATAAATGTGCCTGTTCCAGCACTACATGAATATAATGTATTCTAAAAAGGTGTCAGAATTAGTATTGTTCTGTTCTAGTTTTTTAATTTTTCATGTTAGTAAAACTTGATCTGTGTTTGAGATGGTTTATTTTAGTTTTTTTTTTTGCTTACATTGTTTTTAACATATGTACAACCTTGGAAAAGCAATGTATGGAAAAACTTGTCAGAAGCTTTCTGTATGACTTTTTTTTTTTTTATCTAAGACAGTTCATTACTTCTCCTATATACCACTGTTAAACTGTAATATGACTGCTGTTCAAGGATTTCATTAAATTTCCTTGTCAAAACAGGCCTAGGAAACATGATTTTAATAATAAGCATGTTTTGTTAGTCTAGATAAGTGTTGCTATTCCAAAGAGATGCAGCGGAATAGATTCATTTTGATGATAGTTAATTAACACTCTGCATTAAATAGAGATGAAATTTTGCTTGCATATGACAGGAGCAGGGAGAGTTTCTTTGAAGTGGAAAGAAATAAAGTTTGTATTTTAATGTGAGAATAGGTTGTTTTATTTCCCCCCCCGAAGATTAATGAATATTTTCCTAGCTGCATTGTGAAAGTTATTTAAAATGTACAGTAGAACCTCACTAATACCTACTGAATGGGACAGCAATTGCAGCTTGCTAAAACTCATTCATTTATTTTAGAATGCATTTATTTTATTGTATTTTATAATGTACTAGTAAATGTATATTTTGTACTACTAATAAATTCTTAGTGATAATCCCTCCTATCGCATTGTATTTTAGTTTTTCTTCTGGTATAACGGGGAGAGGATACTATTTTTGTATGCAAATTTTAGGTGTGCATACTAGTGAGGTTGTACTGTATGGCAATAATTTGTTTTCCAACTTTTTTGAAGACGGTGGCTGAAAGTCCACATTCAACCATGTCACATTAATTCACTCAAATAATCTTTAGAAAGCAGCAGACTCTCTTGTCATAAAACACATCTGGCTTGCACTGGAACATATATTGTTTCACTGTGACAGGAGTGTGGGGTTTGTCTTGCACAAGTCTCAAGCTTTAACAGATGTCTGGCTCTTATTTCAGTAAATGGCATGACACACTACATCCGTTTAGAGCTTTTGACATACGAATCTGTTTTTGTTTAACAGATTATTTGCAATGGTGAGCAATAGACTCAAGTGACTTCATTTTAAAAAGTCAATTTATTTTAATATTGATGTTAGAATGCAGACAATTTGAATTACAATGTCTCTAGCATCTTCTTCCAATGTTCTCTTGTTCCCATTTCCTTGTTGATATTTGTCTTTTTTTAAACTTTGTTGCTCAGAATGTCTTTAATGCTAGCCAAGGAGTCAGGGATTTGGACTTTTTTTCAAGGACTTCTAAAGCTTTTCCCCCCCAGGTGAGTTAACTGTCAAGAACAGTCACATTATATCCTGATGTTTTACATTAATAAATACATTTATATTAAATAACCTTTTAAAGTCTGCTGTATTTTTGCAGGAAATGCTAGATATGTAAATACCATACTGTAGAATTGCGTATCTACTCCTTTAATCTCACTGTTCTCTAGATTGAAAAATTATTAGTTCAAAATGCTAATGATGGTTACTGTGAACCTCCAGCAACACAAAAATAACCATTTTCTTTTAAATATAGTACATCCTAATTACAATACTGTATTCACAAGCATTGTTGGCCATTTAACATTAAAAAGAGAACCTTCCAATCGCTTATATTTATAGACAAGGTATACTGCTAAACTTTTCTTTCCCTGTTTTCAGTGCTATACACCCCCAGTCCATTGCAAAAATCAGTAAATTGAACATAATAGGCCCCCCCATGAACTGGGCCAGCTCAAAAATATTAATAAACACAGCTGATGAATAAGGCTGCGTGTCTGTCACAGAGGTCACGGAAGAGACCGATTCTGTGACCTCCGTGACTTCTGCAGCGGCCAGTGCGGCTGGCTCAGGGGCTGCCCAGAGCCTGTTCCACCAACCCTCCCCACCCCCACCTCCCGCCAGTATCAGTGGGGTCCTGGGCCACGCGCCACTGCCTGGCGCGCGCACACACACACACACCCCCACACCCACACCCAGAGGGGGTCCCGGGCCGCCCCGCCCAGCACCTGCAGCACCCCAGACCGCCCTCCCCAGAGCACCCCCAGCCCAAGTTTTAGTTAAGGTATATAGTAAAATTCATGGACCGATCACAGGTCCTGAATTTTTGTTTACTGCCCGTGACCGGTCCATGACTTTTACTAAAAATACCCATGCTGATGAACACTACACTAACTTCTTTACTAATCTATTTCAAAAGTGTCATAATTCGTAGAAAAATATCCAGTTGCATTATACATGACTAAGTGTTTTAAATATCTCTCAGATGCTTTTGTAAAATATTTGGAAGGCTATTGTTGCTTTTTAGGCAGCAGTTTCCATAGAATCTTTTTAATGGAAATTATTTTCAAATAATTACGCATATTGGTTTAGCTACTTAAAAATGTAAATTTTCACTGTTTTTTTCCTGCAACAACACTGAACTGCTTTGCTGCTCTGTAGATATATAGAAACTTTAATTGACAAAAATGCTTAGCTTCTAGTTGTAGAACATTAGGCTCTTTTTCCCCTTGAAACAATTTACTTTAGAAAATGCCACAACTTGAATTGAAAATTCCCTTCTTTGCAGAACAACTTTATACTGTGTAATGGGTCAGTTGCCGTAGTTTTCTTGGGAAAGCTATTATAACATTTTATGAGGGGTGTTATAACATTCTGGGCACAAAACACAGGAATCAACACCAAATAGAGCTGAAAACTGAACAGTGCAAAAATTGTGATTTTAATAAAGAAATTAACCACACTTGCAAATGGTCTTTGTATGCAGGTCACACGTCTTGTTTTTAAAGTACATCGGTCATTGCTACTGCTACATATTTGTTTCTTTGTGATATAAAGTGTGTATTAGTGTTCCTTCCCATTATCTTCATGTATACTGGAAATATTATTAAATTACAGCCAGTGGAAGCTCCATGCCAGTATTCCTCATTTACAGTGAAGGTTGGAGGGTTTTCTAGGAACTCTAAACATATGGAATCGTCATACCTCAGAGGTATAACATCAGATCAGGCCTGGATTTGTCCTTCATCCTTGCTTGGTTCTAAGCAAAATAAGTCTGCAATGCTACTCTGATTGTCACAGTAAAAATGTAATAATAAATACACACTAGTATTTTATTATGTGCATACAAGAAACATGGGGTTACTGCTCCACTTGGCCTTAGTAATAATAATTTTACCTTTATTCAGTGTTTACAATATATTCCTGAAATTGAGTTCAGAGAAAGGAGCACATTTGAATTGGAAACCAGATAGCATATACGTCTCCGTTACACATGCCCAGATTAATCACTGGTAACTTTTACCTGTTATATTTGCAAGATATTCAATCGCATGTTTGGATTCTCTGTGCTGATAAATGACAGTACTAAACACAACATACTTCATGAAAATGATGGTGAAAATAATTTTTTGTCAAACTGCACATATGAAAAGAACTATATATTTAGTGGCCCAAATTTAAACAATTTATATTCCACTGAAGTGCCTGTTCATTTCAAGTGCAGCAGTAGTTGAGATGTGTGTACCTCTGCAAGCTAAAACGATCAGTTGGAAAGGAAACTTACAATTCAACTGGCATTATGACCAGTTTTTTTCTCTTTCTAGGTTAAGAAGTTAACTGTTCCAGACTTAGGGAAGAGGTGTTTCTAATCTAAAAAGTGCAAAGGCATTATTAACAGGTTCTATTCTGTTTTTCTTTTGCTTTTTTAAATTTTTCAGGAACCTAGGTCTAATACTGATGACTTTTTCAAAGACATAAATTCACGCTGCACACAGGAGGCAGTGATGCAAGAGCAAGATATGCCATTCCTTCGAGGTGGACCTGGAGTGTACAAGGTAGTGAAGACTGGCCCTTCAGGTCACAACATCAGAAGCTGCCCTAACCTTAGAGGTATCCCAATTGGAATGTTAGTTCTGGGAAACAAAGTCAAGGCAGTAGGCGAGGTATGGATCCTTGTAGCTTCAGTTCATGTCTTCATAGATACCAGTTTATATCAGTAGTAAACGCAACAAAAGCATCTTCCCCTACACAAGGTTTGCTTTTCCAACCCTGGTGATTAAATGTTAACATTTGAACTTGGTTTATATTATAAATACTAATTCAGTTATGTATTTTGCTTTGTAGAAAAGTGTTCATTAATTGGAGTTACATTAAACTTGAATTTTCTAATACCGCAGTTACCTATGCTTATTTATATATTTCTGTTACAGTATGGTTGATTCATTGCTAAATAAGATTATCTGTTTCACTTACTGATCTTGGGTATCAAAGTGAATTTACCTTGTTGGAGGAATCATTTCCAGGGCTGTGATCAGTTCAAAAATGATCCTATTTCACTGTATTTATTCAATTGTTATTGTACTTGTCATCATGCTTTGGAATTTTCCTATTGAGATGAGCTTGAGGATGTAGTGTGTCATGCTATTTTTCTCAAACAACATCAGGAACATAATTAGCAAATTTACAAATATTTCATGTATAACTAGACAATATAATTTATTTTGGTGTTTCAGGTGCCAAAAAAGCATGGAGGTTGTTGGATAACACCTTCTAAGAGCTTATTTGGGTTTGTGTGGTTGGTCAACTATTGAACTTTTTTTTTTTCTAAACATAAACTGGCCTAATATTGTGAAAGTATTTATAATTTTAAACTTGCCATACATGGAATTGGTTTTTGTTCTACCTCAGGCTGTGGCCTTAATTTCAGAAACATGTTTTTGTAATATCATGATGGAAATGAGCATATTGTTTCATATACTGAAGCATGTTGCTGGATCTGAGCACTGGATTATTTGAAAAGTGAATAAACTGCTTTTTTATGTGTGTGCACCAGGTGACTAATTCTGAAGGTACATGGGTGCAAATGGATAAGAACAGCATGGTAGAGTTCTGTGAGAGTGATGAAGGCGAGGCATGGTCCTTAGCTAGAGACAGAGGTGGAAACCAGTATCTGCGGCACGAAGATGGCAAGTTGTCTTTTTTTTTTTTTTAATTAACTACTTAAAGAGTTTGCCAAAATAAAGTTGGGGGAGGGGAAGTTTTAAGAAAGAACTGAGTTTGAAAGATGTAAAACAGTAACTTATAAAATAACCCAGTTGGAGAAAATATGAAGTGAAACTTTTTTTTTAAATTAAATTTTATAGTACAGTCTTCAGACATTTAGATTTTGCAAACATGACATTTTTGTAAGTGTTTTCTGAGTCATTCTTCTGTACCAATTATGAACCAGTGTTGTCCTTTCTTCTGTTTATGGGGTTTCAGTTTTCAGACAACCAATCCTGAACTTCCTGAGGCAACTTTCTTCAATCTACTTTTGTCTCCACTTGAAAGGGGGAAAAAAAAAAGGACTGAATGAATTTGTACAGCATCTTAGAATTTTTTATTTTGAGTTTAACATATAATCCCAACCATTGGATTGGGGACACAAAAGTACCCTGCTAAAAACTGCCAACAAATTTTAAACTGCATATATGAAATGAGGAAAAATCTGTAGTTGGTAACCTGATGTTCTTTTGCTCAGTGCTTCCTGTTTTTCATATTAAAATAAAGGAGTGGTGAATGTTAATTTAGGACTGGCAAGATGACTTCCAGCAGGGCTGGCTTTAAGCCGATTCAGCCGATTCGGCTGAATTGGGCCCCGCGCTGCGAGGGCCCCGCGCTGCCCTCAGCTCACTTCCCCCTCCTCCCCTCCCCTGAACGCTCCGCCCCCTCCCCTGCTTCCCGCGAATCAGAGATTCGCGGGAAGTCTGAAAAGGAGCAGGGGCGGGCCGGCAGCACCAGGTAAGCTGGCGTGGTGGGGGCGCGAGAAGGGCTCCGGGGAGGCACGGCCCGTTCCCGCAGGCCCCAGCGGCTCTGGCCCGGCGTGGCTCGGGTCCGGCCCGGCCCCCGCGGCGCGGCGTGGCTCGGGTCCGGCCCGGCCCCCGCGGCGCGGCGTGGCTCGGGTCCGGCGCGGCTCCGGGTCGGACCCAAGCCCGGCAACCCCAGCCAGAGTGCGGCTCGATTCCTGGGGGCGGGGCTTGCTGCAAGCCGGCCCTGACTTCCAGAAAATGCAGTAAATACAATCATGTTTTAGGTCATTACAACCAGCATATTTTGAGCAAGTTCTGTGGATTTTGAGAGAGGTCTCTGAACTTGTGCTCTTGGCTAGAAGAATATTTTTCCTTATCAATGTCAATTCCTTTGAAAATACTAGCTTAATTACCTCCATGATCAATTAGAGTAGAGTGGGATATTTTCTCAGGATGATGTGTTTTTGTATGTACCCCATCCAAAATAGATCTTTAATGTGCCATTTATTTAACCTAATTTAGTATCTAAGCACACTACTGCTACATCTGCTTAAAATCACAGTTTTTCCCTCCATTTTGAGGACACTATACTTAAAGTAGTAGTACTGGGGCTTTCTTTGGATCTAAGGAGTCAGCTGGACTGCTTTTGACCGTTGTACTTAGATTTAAATGTGATAGAATTGTAATATTTGCTACAAGCTCCGTTAGGGAATTTTATCTCATATTTGCATGAAAGTAGCCTTGATCTTCTAGGTCTACTAACTTCTGTAATCCTTTTTCCATTTATTCTGCTATCCTGTAGTGTTGTCCTTTCTCGTCTGTGCGCATTCCAAAGTAACCTTGTCTTATTTCATTATGATGTGCAGAAAACAAACTTGTACTGCTGTATAGCAGGCCTGCCTAATTCTGTGAAGAGTTGGATAATGTGTAGTGAGCAAATAAAGGAACAGTAAAGATAGAAAATATTTAACAGCTGTTCTTCTTTGACTGATTGCACATGTGCATTCCACTGCAGGTGTTTGTGTGCTCAGTGCACAATTGAGTTTTTCCCTTAGTGGCACTAGTCAGGGCAGCACAAGTGCACCACATGCAGGCATAAAGGATCAAGCTGCCTTGACGCCCCCTCCCCCCATTCCTTTCTACCACCCATGACAGTTGTTGTAGGTGTCCCAGCTCTCTGCAAGTCTTTAGTCAAAATCTATAAAAAGTACCTGTTAGGTGTAGTTTAGTGTTTGGTTGGTTAGTTTAAAATAAATGTGTTTGTTCTTTTGTGTGGTTCTGGCGCCTAGTCTGAGTACCCACCCCAGTACCACAGATATGCAGCATGCTCCAGCTTTCAAGCCCTGCCATTCTTGTGGTAAGGCAACACCTAATAGTTACCCTCACCCCTGTTGTCTTAAGTGCTTGCGGGAGGCTCAAATGAGTGACAAATGTGGCATTTGTAAGGGCTTAAAGCCCCAATTAAAAAAAGGGGGGGGGGAGGCAGCCAGATTAAAATACATGCTGCTGAAATTGACTTGGGAGGACATTCAAAGAAGAAACATATCCCAAAGCACACCTCTAAACAGGGGAGTTCGTTGCCTTCAGAGCACGGCACGGGCCTGTTGAGACCAGTTCCCGAAGCACCTTTGCTGGCTGCATACCCTAGTACCATAGTGTCTTCTTGGTCATTTCTACTCCTGAGGTGTTTGAGGCTGCAAGAGAGTTGTTAAACTTCTCGGTGCCACCATCACCAACAGTTCAAGAGACTCGCCTAGCACTGGCACCCAGCGCCTTCACCTCCATACTGGGCAATTCCATCAAATTCAGCCATCAGAGTACCAATTAAGGTAATATTGTCTAGGGGAAAGCCGCAGATGATTTTGCCACAGATGTTGTGGGAGCCCAGGAGTGGGCAAACTTTTTGGCACAAGGGCTCTTGGGTGTGGACAGAAATGAGGAATTCAGGGTGTGGGAGGGGGGCTGGGGCAGGGGGTTGGGGTGCGGGTGAGGGGTGAGGGCTCCGGCTGAGGGTGCGGGCTCTGGAATGCAGGAGGGTGGGACCGAGGGGTTCAGAGGGCGGGAGGGGGATCAGGGCTGGGGTAGGTGGTTGGGGCACTGGAGGGGATCTTACCTCAAGCAACTCCCGGAAGCAGCAGCATGTCCCCCCTCCGGCTCCTATGTGGAGGCATGGCCAGGTGGCGCCCCTGAAGCTCCCATTAGCCACAGTTGCCAGCCAATGGGAGCTGCGGGGCAGCGTGTGGAGTCCCCTGGTTGCCCCATGTGTAGGAGTCGGAGGGGGGACATGCTGCTGCTTCCAGGAGGCACACAGAGTCACGGCACAGATGGAGCAGGGCAAGTCCACTCCCCGGCAGGAGCTCGAGGGTCAGATTAAAACATCTGAAGGGCCGGATTCGGCTCCCGGGCCGTAGTTTGCCCACCCCTGTGCTAGCCCATTGAGAGCCTTAAGCAGGAATATTTTGGGGATTCCCTCACACACAACACATAATAATAATGAATAGGGGGTCCTTTAAGCTGCTTGGGGCCCTAAGCAGTTGCTTAGTCTGCTTATGCCCAGCACCGGCTCTGTCTCCCTAGCTCCCCCTTTCTTCAAAGTCTGAACCTTCTTCACCAGTACTGATGGCTGACACCACCATGGTCAGAAGAAGAGGCAGCTTCTTCATCAGACTCTGAAGTGGGATCTTGTGTGTCCCAACCTAACCAGTTGTATCATCTGGAATATGGCATCTACCAGCCCTGGTATCAGCCTCAGTACCGCAAGGGGTTTATAGAGGGGATCCTTGGGCTACACACAGATGGCCCTTTTGGAACCAGTGGGGCTTCCCCCTTCAATCAAGGGCGTCCCTATAGTCACCTTAGCCGACTCCATCTACTGGCCTTCAGGAGTATTAACGCCACAGACACCCTATCAGCAGTATTGAGCCCATCACCAAACAGATTCAGGATCCCTCTCACAAGCAGCCACAAAAGGAGCAGGAACTGAACCATCCCCCAGTACTGTTTGACATCCTCTTCCTCATCCCCCAATGAAGCAATTGTGATGGAGTCTATTTGTCTACCTTCTGATGATTTAAGACTCATCAGGAATTGTTGAGGTGGATGGCTGTTATCCTAGACATCCACCTACAAGCTGATGGACCATTTTGGTATCTGTAGATCCAGATAGAAAAGCCTCGTTTATAGTGAGAGCTAATCTTAGACCTATCAAGGTCCTCTGGCGGACTCCAGCTTCCCTGCCTCCAACTGCAGAAAGAGTGGATGTCTCCTCTCAGAGGTTCAAGCACCTATATAATCATGCCCCTCCAGGCTCCCTTGTAGTGGTGGCAGACTGTGAGAAAGAAAGACAAGGGCACCAGGTATCAACCCCAAAAAATAGAGGACAAGAAGCTGGACTTACTTGGGAAGTAGCTTTATTCCAAAGGTGGATTACAGCTTCGCATTGCAGACCAGCAAACTTTGCTGCAGCACTATGATTTCATCCTGTGGTTACAGTTTCAAGTTCAAAGAGAAGCTCCCAGATGAGGTGAAACAAGAGTTCCAGCCTTTAATGGAGATGGGTAAGTTGTATGCCAGAACAGCTCTGAAGGCAGGTCTGGATGCATCAGATTCTACAGTTTGCAGCATGGCCTCTACTATCACAATGAAGTACTTGTCCTGGTCGCACTTTTCTGGCCTTCCTTCAGCGGTGCAACAGACAGTTCTGGACTTACCTTTTGAAGGGCCATCATTCTTCTCAGAAAACATAAATGAGATTCTGCATAGTCTCAGACTCGAGAGCACCCCTAAAATCCCTGGGCATTTAACCCCAGCAGTGAAGCTGAAGGCATTCCATTCTCATCAGTCCCAGCATTTTCATGGGGTTGCCACACAAGCCTAAGACCTGCCAAGGGGAAGGAGCAGAAAAGACGTCCACCACCACCCTCTGCTTGGGTAGCTGGTTGTTCAAGGCAGGTCGCATCTTTCAAGAGCTCACTTTGATGGTCGAGAGCAGTTTAAGAGTTCTAAGAGTGGCATAATTTTTTCCCCCCAGTTTTGCAAACTGCCTCTCCCACTTCGGCCCACATCATAACAGATAGCTGGTTTCTAAGCATGGTGGAAGTGGGATATATGCAGTTTATTTCTGCCCCTTTCCCTTCCCCATCCGTCTTCAGGGACCTCCCTCCCGAGGCTGTGCTACTGCAAGATATACTATCATTCCTCCTTGTAGGAGATATAGAAGAGGTCCCTCCTTCATTCGGGGAAAGGGCTTTTACTCCTGATACTTCCTGATCCTGAAGGCAAAACAGGGTCATAGGCCTATTTTAGGTCTAATACCTAACTTAACAAGCTAAGCAAATTTGAAGCAAAAAGGTTTCTCTCTCCCCTATGCTTACAGCAGTCTGGCTGGATTTCTCAGCCAGGACTCCTCTTCTAATCCAGTGATGCTGCTTTTGTCTTTCAACCATTGTTAATGCTGGGAGTAAAGATGAGGGGAGAGGTGATTTGTTTCCTCTGTTCTCCATAGCATTTCTCGTCTCCACCTGGGGTTCAGGCAACAGCAAGTCTGTTTGCCAAGATGTAAATTTCTCACTCACTCCCTTCTTTCTGCCAAAGAATGGCCATTTAACCAAGTGATAGTCCACTTGATTATGCTGACACCTAGTGGAGGCGACAGTTTGCCTTTTATCTCTGAGGAACTGGTTTGTGCATCTGATGAAGTGGTTTTAGCCCACGAAAGCTTATGCCCAAATAAATTTGTTAGTCTCTAAGGTGCCACAAGGACTCCTCACTGGTTTGTGCCTGCTTTTCTAAATTTGGAGCATGTCTCAGTAAAGTCATACAGTAGAATCTTACAACTTTACATACAATGTTGCCACACATTGGATAATAATGATCAGCAGATTGAGTTTTCAAATGATACTTCCCAAGGCATACTTTGTACAAGATTGATCATAGTTTTATAAAATGAATGACCTTAGGGATACAGACTGTCACAATTTCCTATATCTATTTCAAATTATTTAAATGATTTAACAAACAATTTGTATATTTATTGGAAAATAAAAAACAATACATTAATTCTAAATTTATGGTTCCTTTTGGTACAGGCAGGGGCCTCCCTGCTCCGCCCAGCCCAATACAGGGCACTATTTACAAACTGGCAGTTGCCAGATGCACAGTGGCCCGCCCAACCCTGTATTGCCAGCATGCTCCTTCCCCTCAGGGGTGGGCCCATGCCGTGCCATGCATCCCCCGCCCCCCCAAACACGAACACTACTATATCATAGATTCTAAAGCCAGAAGTGACCACTGTGATCATTTAGTCTGACCTCCTGCATAATACAGACCACTGAACTTCCCAAAATAATTTGTTTTAATTTGAGCATAACTGTTAGAAAAACTATCTAATCTTGATTTAAAAATTGCCAAAGATTAAGAATCCACCAGAACCCCAAGTAACTTTTTCCTATGGTTAATTACCTCATTGTTAAAAATGTACACTGTTTTTTTCCCCAGCCTGAATTTGTCTAGCTTCAATTTTCAGCTGCTGGATCTTATTCTACCTTTGTCTGTTAGATTGAAGAGCTGATTATCAAATACTTGTTCCCCATGTAGGTACTTATAAACTGTGATCAAGTCACCCTTTAATTTTCTCTTTGTTAAACTAAATATATTGAGCTCTTTAAGTCTCAGCACTAGATGATTATATCAACAATAATTCCCTCGTGGTTTTTGTTTTGTTTTGTTTTTTGTTTTTTGGTCTTTGTCAGTCCTGAATTTATGCAGAGGGAGTGAAGCCTTTAGGAAAACTTTTCTTCCTGTAAATTTAGTTTCTTTAATTACTTCTCTATCAGTCCGATACTCACCTATAGTCTGTGATGTTGGGTCTAGAACACATGAATTTAAGGGTGTGGGATGATGCTTTGCTTCCTGTTCAGATGTTATCCACCAGAAGCTTACTGCTGCTTTCTTGCCCATATGCTCAGGGTCCTCCTGATGGTTATATTTTGGGTCAGGAAGGATTTTTCCCCGGAGTCAGATTGGCAGAGACCCTGGGGTTTTCCCCCTTCCTTTGCAGCATGAGGCATGGGTCACTTACAGGTTTAAATTAGTGTAAATGATGGATTCTCTGTAACTTGAAGTCTTTAAACCATGATTTGAGGACTTCAGTAACTCAAAGTGAAGTTAGGGATCTATTACAGGACTGAGTGGGTAAGGTTCTATGGCCTGCTATATGCAGGATGTTGGATTAGATGATCATGATGGTCCCTTCGAACCTTAAAATCTAAAATATATTAATCTAAATATGACTCAAGAATTGCCCACGGGAATTGTCAGGGTTGGGTTTTCTTGGTTTTTGTTTTGGTTTTTGGGGGAGTAAGGACGGGAGGAGGTAAATCCTACAGTACCAGACTGATTCAGAAGAATTCAAAGGTCTATTGACAGGTAGGAAAAATGTTTTTCTTTCAAGTTTTTGTCTTCAAAAGACACTTTTTCATGTTTTAACATTTCATCTCTGTATGTTTTTAAAAGAGCAGTACATTTTCTCCTAACAACTGCATAATTTTCATTTGGCCGATATTTTTCTTTTCTTTTTCAACTGAGCTAAAATTATATGGCTGCTTTTGATTTTGCTACTACATTTTTATTTAGTGTTATGTCTTGCTTTGTGTATGGTTGTCATACATGTTCACACAGATTTGAGTTTTTGTTATATTCATTTTGCTCAGTTCAGTATTCTGGAAATTTACATAAGCACCAATTATAGTTAACGTTTTTAATTAAAATTGACTTTTTAGCCATTTTACTAAAATGTAGCACTGTTAGATGTGTTAGCAGCCAGAGGATACCAATTAAAGCAACTGGAAACTCATTTCCCATCTATTTTAATAATTTGGTAATCAGAAACTGCTATATTAACATTATAACATTTAAAATATTTTTAATTCCTGACACCTACAATTTAAAATGAATGAGATCCATTAAATGATGGTGAGACATGCAAATGAATGAGGGGAATTTTCTGTCTAGCTAATGGAAAATAATTTGATCCTCCTCCCTTCCTCAATAAGTCAGGTTTTCCAAAATACGGCTATTGCAGACAGTAGATGTCTTACCTGGTTGTGCAAAAGAATGGCTGATATGTGCTGTTATGCATATTAGTGTATCAACACTATGCACATACTTTCAATGATTATTTGTAGTAATATTAGTTATTTGTTTATGCTAGTTTGTACAATGCGTCAGATAGCTTACAGATGTTTGAGCATGGACAGTCCCTCCCCCAAAGAGTGTAGACATATTTGCAAACCAATAAATTTGAATTTAGTATGTTTTAACAAAAATAATAGTTTTAGTCATTACTGACTCTCCAGAATGGGGATAAGAGAACTGGTTGTTGAAAGAGATAAGCCAGCTGAGTATTTTCTCCTTTACAATAATTGCCTCACAGCTCCATCAGTCTGTTAAGAATGTTAAGTAAAGCATAATGAACAACTGGATTTCATTACATTCCTGAACACACAGCATGAGTGTGGTGTCCATTTTCAGTAGTGCATAAGCTAGCTTGTGACATGAGTGACAAAGATTTTACACTTATGCTGTGTGTTTGGGGGCCTAACAGAAAAATAACATTAAAAGCTATCATTCTTTTGTCTTGTGACTCATCTTTCCACTGCAAATCAGCGATAAAAGAAATACTAACACTGAAGTGATGGCTTGTTTTACAGAGCAAGTTCTGCTAGATCAAAATGCTCAGACGCCTCCTCCAAGCCCTTTTTCAATACAAGCTTTCAATAAGGGGTCTGCTTGTAGCAATGGACAAGGATTTGATTATGGCCTTGCAAATAACAAAGGTAAGTTTATAGCTACAAACGTTTTACAAAATAGTATGTTTTCAAACTTTTGCCTATGTGTTTTTTGCTACTCATTTTCCAGGACTTGAGTAGACATCAGTGCCATTTGAGACACCCACAGATGTGATCCCACAAAACCATCCATCATTATGGTGAAACAAGTTGCTGAGAATTGCAATGGCATTTTCTACTGTATTTTATGCAGTTAGTAATATTGTAACTCGTGTAAATTTCTGCTTTACATAGATGTAAAGGGAAGACTTTTAGATTTACTGGAGTTTTATGTTGGTCCCTTTAATTGCACTATTGAATACCTTCATTGAAAAGTTAATGTCCTGTAAATTCCTGTCATGTTATCCACAGAATTATAATACAAGAATTACAAATTCTTACTCATTGAACCAGAAAGAGTGATAACGTCCAATATTGTTCAAATTAGGCTTCAAAACCATTAGTTTGGAAAATTCTTTCAAGAAAACCATGAGGATTCTGACCATCTGCTTTAAATAAGCTTAACTTTAAAAAAGTGCTTTTACATTTGATGACTAGGTGGAAGATTAGGTTTGATGTTTTGATTATAGATAGTTATAATACGAAGCATCACACTAAGCATTTTTCATAATAGCATGAAAGTGCTCTGTCTAGTTTATGCTTGGAGATCTCACATTAAAGTAGAATATTAATATGGAGTATAATGCTAGTAGTTGTTGAATTGGAGTATTGCTTTGTATATGTAGACTTTTAGAGTTTAGGTTGATAAATATATGAACCAAATAGCTTAATCTAGATGATATTGTACAGTAAATCACAGCAACATACAAAACAAAACAAAAACTGCAGCTTCAATTTTGGACAATAACAACATAGGGCAAATCACCTGGTATCTGCAGCAAACTCTTGTTCACTCATTACTTATATGCAGAAGGCTAAGTGAACTGGAAGTTCTTTTGCGTAGTCATGTGTTCTTGAGGAATATCATTGAAACATGGAGCTTTGCTGTTCTAATCTTCTATTTCTGTGGTCTAGGTCAGGGTTTCTCAATTCATGGCTTGGGATCTAAAATTGGGTCACCAGAGCGTTTAAAAGGGTCATGTGGCAGTTCCTGTGGCTCCTGTCCCACAGGGCTGGCTGGGCTTGCATCTCTGCTCCAGGCACTGCAACCTCTAGGGTCCCAGTGCCACTCAGGTTTGGCCCAGCCGTCATGAGTGGCACTGCAGTCCCATGAGCCAGGTCACAACTCCACTCTCACAAATTTGGTCCAGTCGGGGGCTGGGCCAAACCTGAGTGGCACTGCAGCTCCAGAGGTTGCAGCGCCCGGAGCGGAGAGCCAAACCCCGCTAGCCCCACAGCACAGGAGCAGCAGGAGATGCACCTGTGGGGGAGGGGGGCTGTGCGGGCAGGACCCAACCCCTCCAGGGGGCAGGATCCAACCAAAACCACCCCAGGGCAGGGCCATAACCAGGGCAGGGCACGCGGGGCAGATGCCCTGGACACACAGCCGCAGGGGTGGCTCGGGCTGGTGATGCCACATGGCTCAGGCCAGACCCAGGCGGCGGGGAATGGCTCGGGCCAGCCCCATGGGGCGGAGCTCGGGGAGGGAGCGCCACCTCCACCCGTGGACTCACCTCAGCTGGACATCCAGTCTGGCTTGGTTGGGGGAGGCACAATCAAAAAATTGGGGGGTGACCCAGCACCCCCCCGCCCCCCGTGTCGCCTCTGGTAGGAAGCACAAATACGCTTGCTCATCCCAGGCGCTAAAATGCCTAGTTACGTCTCTGCTCCAGAGCCTCCAGACTATTTACTGGGTTGCAACAGGCCATAAATATTTACAATAAGGCCTGAGCCCCAAAAGGTTGAGAACCACTGGTCTTGGTGACGCGTGCTTTTGGGGTAGGCGGTGAAACTTCCCTTTAACACTAACTAGAGCCATGGGCACACTTCAAGAGTAGGACAACTTGGTTTTGGTCTTCAAGAGGGTTTTAGTAATTAGAATATTTTATTTTTTTTAAAGGGAGAACAGAAGAGGGCTTTACCTAAACTTTCTGAATTAACTATTTTTCACTGTTCTTATAATCTTGTGTAAAACTGTTTACATTGAAATACAGGATTTACATAATATTACTGAAAATTTAATATGTGAATGATGTTTGTCTATTCTTTATCATAACTCAATCCATCCCTAATTGGATCCCTTTTTCTGGATGAAGATTAGAGAAAATTCATGCATTTTCATAGTTAGAAAATTAAGCTTTGCCCACTCCGCTTCCCATTAGAGGTTCTACCTTCACTGGGAGCAATAGTTTTTCCCTCTTTTTTGTTTTTAATTGTTTTTACGGTTTACATTGTAAGAAGTCATTATTTTCTTTGCCTCTACTACTAAGTCTTTTTCTGATGTTTTCTGTATTATTTAGCACATGGCGGAGTAATTTCCCTTCTGAGATCACTCTGTGAAGTACTCTTTTTCCCCAGCCTAGCCATCCTCATTTCAAAATGGCGACTCAGTCCTAAAGCGCACACAACGCAAGAGATGCTCAGTTTGTGGGGCAGTATTACAGATTGCCACTGGGCACAGGAATTGTGTAATAAGAATAAAACATTAACCGTAATTTTCTGTGCTAAGATTAAGGGAAAGGAAGTTTCCTCTCAAGGTCTGTCAGAATGAATAAAATCCTGAAGAGAAACTTGCTAAGCTCACTGGTATACGTGAAGGTGGTGTGATTCATTTGACTAGCTCCATGGTGGTTTCTATGGCATACCACTGGAATATTCCAGCTGTGGAAAAATTAGATCTTCGTTCTGTTACTAGCTCCCAAACCTTTTATGCCACATTAGTCTTTTTATTTAGCTTCAAAGTCTAATGCACAGTTTGAGTGAGCAGTTCTGTAATCATTGTTTAAATAGGTATTTTCATTTACCTTCTTATCTATCTTGTACTGTTTGTGCATTTCCCAAGAGTGAAGAATCTATAATAACTATACTTGAAGGAGCATAAAGGTTACTTCCATTAACTCAGGTTCAAGTAACTTGTTAGAACAGGCCACATCTTCTACCATACATCCCCAGTTCTATAGAGTTTGTTTTGAATTCCAAGGGATCAAAAAAATAAGTGTGTGAGAGCTATGTGTTTTTATATAATCTCAACCTGAACCCTATCATGTCTTGATGAGTCTGTGTGGTCCCACAGTTGTCCACTTTCCAGAGGGCTTCAGGGTTAGTGTGTAGATGTACCCAGAGTTTAGTTCTACACTGGTAAGCTATTCAAAACTCCAATTATAGATGAGTAACCTTTCTTTCCTACAATTTTAAAAGTACTCTTATGAAAATAAATGGAATGGATGAGCCTTACATCCCAAGCATTGTATCACACACTTGAAAAGCTTATGTTCTTCACCCAGAAGAAACAATCAGTGACAGATTAGAGTTATATATTAATTGGAAAAAATAAATTAACAGGTGACAAAAATCTCATAAATCTCATTGTGTCCTCCAATCCAACGATTGTCAAAAGAGACACATTTGCTTTGTTTTTTTTGCCCTTCAGCAAAATATATGGTACAGACCTGGCCAGTTTAGATATTCCAGGACGAAAAGATGAATGCACTAATAGATTTTTTTAAATGTACCCAATTTATATGTCATACTGAATGTAACATCTAAAACATTTTACTCTAGACATAAGAGATAAAACATACTTATGAAAATGGGCTGAGAAAAAAGACTGACTGGCTTCCACAAAGTTGTTTACATATAGAAGAGAATGAGGCTTGTTTGCAAGATTTGTTATAGCAAAGTACTTGATATATCAGCTATTAGAAAAACAATAATGACCCAGAAAGAATAGCTAGTCTAATATCCCCAATGTCAGCTAAGAACATAACAAATCCTTCTTCAAGGAGTGTCCCTGTGGGTGCTCCACTGTAGGTGTCTTCGCACCCTGCACTTGTAATCGGAGATTTTTAGTAGCAGTGCCCGCTTGGGCTGCGCATACGCTGTAGCCATCTCGCATTGCTCTGTGCGGTTACATAGGGGTGCACAGCCAACCGTCCCCCTGTTCCTTCTCTACCACCTTTGGCTTGAGTCAGAGCGACAGCAGCGCCCTCTCTTACCTCAGATAAACTTAATAGTTCATAGTTGTTCCCGATAGTGTTAGCTACCCTATCCCCTTGCTCTTTATATTTTATATTTTACTTTATTTTTTCTTCTAAAATATATTTATGTTCCTTCTCTCTTTTACCCCTGCCTCCTCGGCAGGTGCTCAGCTATTACCTTAAAAAAAGAAAGAAAGAAAGAAAAACAGGATTTATCCCTGTTCTTTCTCCAGAAGACTTTCTCTCTGGGGCATGCCCCGCTCACCTGGCTTTAAACGTTGCCTGACTTGCAAACTCTCCGTACAGGTCTTTGACGGCAACGCACATTGTGTCCGTTGCCTGGGCGAGAGACACATTACCCAAAACTGTCCGCACTGTAGAAAACTGACAGCCTGGACAAAGAACGCCAGGGATCTCCAATTGAAGCTCCTTATGATGGAGAAATCCCTCAGACCCGCCTCCGACCTCAAGTCCAGGATGCCTCCTGGTCAATGATCGCCAGCAGCAACGTCTGACAGGATCGGCTTCAACAACAGCTGCTAAGGAGCCTGCTCCTAGAAAGGCTACCAAAAAACGGCCCCACTCACCCCCACACCGAGAATCGCCTAAAATAATGCGATCTCCAAATGAAAAATCTGCCCCAGTACCGACGGCACCCAGAGCACCGGCCCACGAGGCACCAGGGACATCCAGTACCAAGACTTTCCGAGGAGCTAAAGAACCTATGTGGGCAAGCTCTAATGGAGTTGCACGCAGCAAAGTCAAACTTCCCAGTAGGACTCTCCTCTACTCGATACCAACAGTACCCCATCTAGATTGGGACCAAGCCTGGTAACCACTTCCTATCTCCAGTGATGAGGAAGAAGAGGATGAGGCAGTAATATACACTCCTTGCCACTCCGCACCTAAACATGGACCTTATCATCACAAACCTCTACAGACATGCAGAGCTGGTATGGTCAACACCCCCTATACCATTCCCAGCCATACTGGGATCCTTGGGTAATGTATAGGGCCAAATACCTCAGGGCCCCTAACCCGCCTAGGTTCAGAGCAACACGGTCCCCTTCACCAATTGTCCCAGCACCCTCAGAGACACAAGAGGAAGAGACCGAGGAGCCTGAGGACACAGCTGAAGGTGACACTCTGCTGCCCACTCACATCTGATCTTTGTCACCGGACAAAACTATAATGCTACGTCTTCTCCCCCCCCGCACCCCCGCACCCCCTTCAAAAGGGTAGCTGAATCCCTGGACATTTTGCTTGCACAACTACCAGAGACCCAACACAAGCTCATGGACATACTCCAGGCATCCCCAGCAGCAAAGCTAGCACTACCAATTAATGATGCTATCATGGAGCCTGCAAAAATAATCTGGCAGACACCTGCTACAGCCCCTCCCTCATGTAAGAGGTCTGACAAAAAGTATTACATGCCAGCAAAAGGAGCTGAATTTTTATTCACCCATCCTGCACCAAACTCTCTCGTGGTGGATGCAGTCAACCAAAGGGGAAAACTACACCAGTCCAGAGTGACCCCCATATGATAAGGACTGGAAAAGGCTAGACCTCTTCAGACGGAAAGCCTACTCCTCCGCCACACTCCAGTTCCGCATAGCCAATTATGCGGCCCTACTGGCAAAATACACACACAATCTGTTTGTGAAAATGTCAGAATGTATTGAAAGTTTACCTGAGGACAAAAAAAGCAATATAAGGCAAACATTTCTGAAGGGTCTCCCATTGCCAAGATGGCCCTACAGGCCTCTGTTGACTCTGCAGACACGGCAGCATGGTCCATCACTACCTCCATGGTCATACACTGTGCATCCTCGCTCTACCTTTCTGGTTTCCTAAGAGAGGTCCAAGCAACTGTTGAGGACTTACCCTTTGAAGGGCAAAAATTATTCGCTGACAAAAACAATGACTTTCTACACATCTTAAAGGACTCAGGGACAACCTTAAATACCCTGGGCATATACGTACCTGCAAATAAAAAGAAACGGAGCATGTTTTACAACCAGAGATTCTGGTCTACACCATACTCCCAGTCACAAAGACAATACGACCAACAGTGTAAACAAAAACAGAACAGAAGTTGGCAGAACCAAGATGAATCTTCGATGTCTCAACCATCCACCTCCAGACAATCATTTTGAATGTGTAGTTGAGGGCACGAGATCTCCACACACTCTGATTTCTGAGCCAGATACAGCCCCTGCCCATTCAGAGACCGTCTGTTACCATACTACCCAGTCTGGAACACCATCATGACAGACCAAATGGGTTCTAGAGATTATCCAGAAGGGCTACTCCATCCCCTTTATTTTTAGCCCACCTACCTATACCCCCTTTCCCATCCCTCTTCAGGGACTCCTCTCATGACCACCTGTTACAATAGGAAATAAATCACTTCATACAATTAGGTACTGTGGAACCCATACTAGCCACATACGGGGGAGAGGTTTTTATTCCCATTACTTTCTAACTCAGAAAAAGAACGTCAGGTGGAGACCCATCCTGGATTTACAAAAACTCAACGAATTTGTGAGAACACATTTCAAAATTTGTGAGAACACGACGTTTCTAATAATTCTGGCATTAGAAAAAGGAGATTGGCTCTCAGCCCTCGACCTCCAGAACGCTTATTTTCATATTACCATTCACCTGTCACACAGAAGATTCCTGAGATTCACCTTAGGGAAACAGCATTTCCAATACAGAGTACTAACCTTCAGCCTGTCCACTGCTCCAAGAGTGTTTTCCAAGGTTCTCGCTGTCATTGCAGCTCACCTCCATAGACAAGGAGTGATGATATTTCCATACTTAGACGACAGCCTGATAAAGGCACCAATGCAGCAAGGAGCAATAAACGCCACACAGACGATGATAACCCTGTTCATGGACCTAGAGTTGCAAATAAATGTACAAAATTCCACAATGGTTCCTGTCCAAAAGTTGGAATTCATAGGGCCTTCCTCAGTTGTCTCACAGCAATAGCAATGTTACCCAAACAACGCTTTCTCACTCTAGTCAACCTAATTTCAGTGGTGATGGACAGCCCACAAGCATCTGCCAGAACATGCTTCCAACTCTTGGGGCTCATGTTGGCAACAATATTTGTTGTAAAATATGCCAGACTCCACATGAGATGCTTACAGGCCTGGCTTCGAACAGTGTATATACCACACAGACACTCTCTCAACAGACGCCTCACAATGCCATGCAGGGTAAAAGGCTTGCTAACATAGTGGTCACAACCATACAACGTCTGCTCAGTCCTTTTCCAATAAAAAGCTCCAACCATGACAATCACAACAGATGCTTCCCTAGTTGGTTGGAGGGCACATCTACGTGACAATACGATCCAAGGCTGCTGATCCCCAGCGGAGTCCAACATGCACATAAATTTATTGGAGCTAAGGGCAGTCCGAAATGCATGCGAGCGCCTTCTCCCTTTAATCAAGAACAATGCCATCAAGATCCTTAAGGACAATATAGCATCATGTTCTATATAAATCGCCAAAGGGAAGCAAGTTCATACTTCCTGTGTACAGAGGCAATACGCCTTTGGAATTAGTGCATCACCAACAACATAGAGATATCAGCATCCTATCTGCCGAGATGTCAGAATACAACAGCAGATCAACTAAGCAGGGATTTTTCACAGTGAGAGATGGATCCCAGAATTCTCAAAGCCATATTCAAACTATGAGGGTTCCCTACCATAGATCTATTTGCAACAGCTCAGAACGCCAAGTGCTCACAGTATTGCTCCCAGGCCAGATTGGGACACCACTCCCTAGGCGATGCTCTCCTCCTAAAATGGGAGGCACCACTGATGAATGCATTTCCCCCGACTCCACTCCTAAGCCGAGTCTTTCACAAGATCAGGCATGACAAATCCAGGGTCATTCTCATTGCACCCACATGGCCCAGACAAATGTAGTTCCCATACCTCCATCGGATAGCAGTGAAACCGTCTCGAGCCCTTCCCTTAGTACCTCACCTTCTATCACAAGGTGTGGGACACCTCTGTCACCCCAACCTTGCAGTACTGCACCTCGAGGCCTGGTTACTCCATGGCTGACGGGTTGAGAAGGACTGTTCTGAGAAAGTGAGAGATACTACTGAACAGTCGGAGACTAAGCACAAGAAAGACATATATCCATAAATGGAAACGATTCTGCACTTGGTGCCAGGATAAACAGATCTGTCCACAGTCAGCCCTAATACTGAGAATCCTCAACTATATACTGGGGCTTAAAAAATTGGGGCTATCCACATGCTCCATCAGAGTACACTCAGCTGCCATCACCTCCTTCCACGACAAGATGGACGGAGTCACCATATTTGCTCACCCGATGATTAAATGCTTCACTAAAGGCGTAGAAAACACTTATCCTACACCAAGAAACTCTACATCCATGTGGGACTTCAACCTTATTCTATGTAGTCTCATGGGAAAACTGGTTGAACCCCTTGCAACTTGCTCCTTGTTGCACTTATCAATGAAGGTGGCTACCTCATTGCCCTCACGTCCGCAAGACGGATGGGAGAATTAGATGTCCTAATGGCACACCCACTTTATACAACATTCTTTAAGGATAAAATAATCCTACGACCGCACCCTAAGTTTATACCCAAGGTTGCCTCCCCTTTTCAGTTAAATCATCCCATTTACTTAACTATATTTTTCTCGAAGCCACATGCTGACGGGAGGAAGGCCTCACTCCACGCTAGACATTCACAGAGCATTAGCTTTCTACATAGAAAGAACAAAAACATTCAGAAAATCACCTAGACTATTCGTTTCCATAACAGAATGCTCAAGGAGCCAAACCATCTCAAAACAGAGGCTATTCAAATGGATATCTGGATGTATACATTTGTGCTACCAAAACAACGATCTGCATCCCCCACCGGGAGTTCGCACACTCCACCAGATCGTTAGTAGCATATGTAGCCTTTCTCAGTAATGTACCTATCATTGACATCTGAAAAGCAGCTACCTGGGCATCAGCCCATACTTTCACTAAACACTATGCTTTAGAACAAAAATCAACAGCAAATGCTCAGTTTGGACTTAGTGTTGTTCACCATCAGTAGACCAACTCCAAAACCCCTCCTCTCCACTAACAGACCCTACTCAATAGTCACCTAAAGTGTAGCACCCACAGGGACACTCCTTAAAGAAAAAGAAGAAGTTGTTGTTGTTACTAACCTTTTGCAGTAACTGATGGTTGTCCCTGTGGGTGCTCCACTACCCTCCCTCCTCCCCTCTACTTCGGAGTTTCATGCCAATTCTCTGAGGTGGAGAAGGAACTGGAGGACGGTTGGCTGCGCACAGCTATATAACTGCTCGGAGCAGCACAAGACAGCTATGGCACGTGTGTAGCCCAACCAGGCACTGCTACTGCAAATTTCCGATTACAAGAACAGGGCGCCAATTACCTAAAGTGGACCACCCACAGGGACAACCATCTTGAAGAACCTCAGTTACTGCACAAGGTAACTGTCTCATCTACTGAAAATATGTGCCAAACAAAGATAATGGATCTTATCTCTAAAGTTATTTTGGAATTCTAAAAATGTACACATTCTTAAATTGTCCCCCCACCCCCCTCCAAAAGCGGACATGGAGGGAGTAGTTTTGTTAAAAAAAAAAAAAAAATTACTAGTTGACCTAACTTTCTTTCATTGATATTTTTATATACAGAAAAAGTATAATACAATTCTTGACCTAGAATTCACTGTTCTGAAGATGGGCATTTTGAATTTGTGAATTCTGCACTAAACATGTCAGTTGTCTTTAGTGTAGTGTGGGATGGGGCAGTAGCTGCAGAAGTAGTGATTCTTAAGGTTTTTGAGTGTAACATTGTTGTAACACTGAAATAAAAATGGTTACTATTACCCACAGGTGATCGTTTGGATATAGGTGCTTCAGTTTCAGCTCTTCTTTCATAGTAATTTTGGTTTCTAATTTTTAAAACAAAAATATAGTATTAGAGAGAGACAATAAGGAAAATACTTAATTTTGGTGGTTTTGGATCTTGTAGGAATCATTAGATCCTCTAGTCTTTTTCTCCTTTTATAAAACTAGAGAATTTATTTTAAAAATCTAAAAAACTTCAGTTTTAAAGTGAGTTGTTTATCTGTTTCCTGTTTGTTAAAATTATTTTTCCACTAGTGCTTCTATAGTACTGTCAAAAGTGATATGGGATGTCAGAATCTGTATTTAAATAAAGGAACACTGTTAGGGTGTGGTAGATGATAGGGGCCAAAATTATTGCTGCTAACATCTCAAGATTTGACCTTAAATGATAGGTTAAATCTTTTTTATTGTATGCACCTTATGTTTGCAACATACATGTAATTCTTTCTTTTCCTTTTTCCAAACAAATGCTTTCTTCAAAACAAAACAAAAATATCACAACTCTCCTGAGATACCCTCCAACGGCCAATCCAATATGCAGACACAGTTCTCTTAAGGAAACACGTTTCAGTTTAAAATCAAAACATGGTTGTAAATAGTGGGGAGCTTTTTTTAACTGAAAAATACCTTGACAGTGTTCTTTTAAGATATATGCAAAACCAAGCAAGTACTTTCCTAAACTTGACACACGCACACATACATACATACATATAGATATAGATATATACCTGCCAAAGCTTAATTATATTTTATTATCTTAACCCTCTCATCTGGCTATACTCATCTCAGAGTTTTGTTTGCACTTGTGTGTATTTCTGTGAATGGTAGCTGATTTTTTTGTGTTTGGCTGCTTTTGTTTGTTTTTAGCAAGATATGGGTGATTTGAGATGCACTTTGGAGTGTTTTAAATAACAAGGTTAAAGAAGTCATGATTCTTACAAACCTTGTTCATATTCTTCAGTATTTGCATCACCATTCATGGAGTGAGGTCTCTACATTTAGCCATGTTTGTTTTATGGTTCTAAGGGATTTTTTCTTCAATTGTGTAAAAGTTTGTGCCGTATCTTGAGTTTTGGAATCAAAACTAACTATGGTGTCAGAGATTAGTGCGGTCTTTATCAATTATCTTCATCTAAACTTCATTCAGCACCATTTACTCTGCCTTTGTGGAGGATGAAAAATAACAGGTTGTAGTTTTGACTGTTTTGCTCACTGCAGGTGACCAACTGAGTGCCATACTGAATTCCATTCAGTCACGGCCTAATCTCCCAGCTTCTTCCATCTTTGATCAAGCTGCAAAACCTCCCTCTTCCCTAGTCCACAGTCCATTTGTGTTCGGACAGCCCCTTTCCTTCCAGCAGCCTCAGCTTCAGAGTAAGTCTGTCAGCCTTACCTGCCTCATCAGTCCATTTCTGAAGCTTTGTCATTGCTATAACCATCTTAGTTGCTTACCAGCTACTAATCATCCATCAGTGCATCTGTCTGGTTTTGTTCTTTTGAATTAATTTTTTTTTTAATTCAGAAACATGAGTTAATGCTCCCAGAGAAGCATACTTGTGCTATTTTTTATTTCAGTATTAAAATTACTGTATTGATTTGTATATATATTCTGCAGTGTAGATAGTGTATTTATGAAAGCATGTTTCTAATATAGTGTATTGCAGTAGGATAATAATTAAGGTAAATATTGCATACAATGCAAAATATTGTAATTCCTGTAACATTTGAAGAAATTTTGATTACAGTAGATAAACATTTCAGTTTTCTATTTTAAAATGTTTGTTGCCTCCTACATTCCTTACCTTGTCATAATTTTTCGTTAACATACTTGAAACTTGGAATTGGGACAACTTAATTCATTAATTAGAAACATTAATAAGAAAAGCATTTCTGTCTAGCATAGATAGCCACTGGCATGCTCATGACCATTGGCACCAAAAAGTTGTTAAACATTAACTGCTGATGTGATGGAGAAGAAACTGTTAAGCTTTTACTCAATTTAGAGGTCAAATGGCAGATTTGATCACCCTGGAGAGGTATTTCTCTCTATCTACAGAACAAGTATAGTACGGGTAGCAGTAATACAAGCCTCCCACACACACTGTCCTTCAGAGGTGCCTTATTATTACTTTCTTGTAGAAACCAGTAGTTCAGTCTCTTCCTCTTCATTTGTTGGTGTCCTCACTGAGACTAAATCAAGAATGTGAATTGTGATAGTGGTCTGTAATGTGTATACTTATACAGTGAGAACTAGACTGAGATCTCCAGTTCATTTCACAAACCCTTCACCAAAAGGCCTTCAAGAACAATAACTTTTTTTGATTATACCAGAGTCAAAAGAATGACCTGGAAGTGAAATACTAAGCCATTTAGACATTCTCTGAGCCATCCAATATCAGGGAGGAATTTAACTATAAAATTGGCAATTTTGTAATTGAATAAAACTTTTCTTTATCATTTTGAAAATATTTTTCTTTAATGGAAATGAGCCTCCCTTCTGTCTTTATTGATACATACCTTCCTTTAGTTGGTCTGTCCTTGTGTATGGTAAATTAAATCACATTATTTTAAAATATGGGTAATTTCTATTGCCTGGATCCTGCAAGTCTCTGCAAACAGGTGCACTGCTGCATCAGCATAGAGCCCTGTTGAAGTCACTGGACTGCCACAGTGGCACAGTGAATTGGAGGACTTGGGGCATCATTCTAAAACTGTCTATACAAACTGTTACCTAAAAACATTTTTTAGAAAGGTTGAATTTTCTATTGGACTTCACTTTCCTGAGTAAGTTGCTTTTTTTCTTTTTTTTTTTTTTTTTTTTTTTTTTTTTTTTCTTGGTAACCTAATCCATAATCATCTCTTTTCATTTTTGTCACTCTTCATTTCTACTATCCCTCTCTTTTTTTTTTTTTTTTTTTTTTTATTATTTGAAATAAATTTTTTTTTTTTTTTTTTAAAAAAAAAAAAAAAAAAAAAATTTAAAATTTTATTAAAAAAAAAAAAAAAAATCTTCTAGGGTGGTGGTTTGCTTTTTTAACGCATTTGTCAAATTGCAGTTAAAAATGACCCATTGACCCTTTCCTGTCAAAGATGAAGTAATTTAATATTCCAGGTATCTCTAAATATGGGTGGGTGGAGTATCTACTGTTGCCTTTTCAAATTATATCATCCCCCATAGTTCTGGGATGATACTTCAGCTGTCATACTCTTTTCTTCTTTGAATGGGCCATGTCTTCTGATTCACCTTGTTATGTCAAGACTCCTCTATTGATTAGACAGGAAGCAGCTAGAGCTGTGCATTTCTATTAACTTGATGCCTCTCGCCATCTTTCTGCTGTATGTGCTTGCCACTACATGCCAGAGAAGGGATCCCATTTCCATGTCAGACAAACTTCTTAATATCTATTGGGGATTGTCCTATTTCCCCTCTCTTCAAATTTTCTTTACTACTTCAACTGTCCACTTTTCTAATAAACTGTCTTCTACCTCTTTCCCCTTCTGTCCACCATTATTCACAACCAGTATTGTCCCTTTCTCTGAGAGCACAGGACAATAGCTTCAAGATGGCAGACTGCAAGAAGACAGAAGACTTATGAAGTAAAATACCTCATAAAAAGTATGTCTACCAAGGAATCCTCTTCTCTAGTGGATATAGGAGTCAGTATTTTCTTTAATCTACTTAAATATTTATAGTGCACTTATCTCTGAACCACCTTGTTCTCATAGTGGTTCTTCCCAATATGAAAATTTTGACTGATCATAATGGGAAATTGGACTGCCTTCACCTTTACTACACTGGCCCCCACAAATCCCTATAAAGCGTAGTGAGGATATGCCAGTGGCTCTTTGGATCAGCAACTGCATTAAAGAACACTAAAACTATCCTCAGGAAATCAAAAAGAATGTCTCCCTTCTCAGTCCCCATGACACACAGGAAATCTTGTATATCAAAATACTATAAAGAGTGTAAGTAGGAAAAAACCTTAATAAATTAAACCAAACATTTCAGATTGCTTCTCACCTGAGGAATAGGATTTGATCTGAAAACTCAGAGGCACCCATGCAGGGCAGGCTTCTATCAGTACTTTGAAACTACAGTGAAGCCTATTAGTTTGTTCAGACCTCCTTAGTATTATACAGGGAAACAAAACGCTGCTCCCACTTAAGGCCAAATGAGTCTAAGGATTGTTAACAAAATTACAATTGCATTATCCTTCATAACAGGAACTAGAATTGATTAAATAAGATAATCCTTATAGATTGCATCCAATACCGTCACTAGGAAATATCTGTCTCTATCTGTAAAGCAGACCAACAAGACGAGCATCTGGTAGCACTGGCCTGCACAAAGTGGTGTGACACAATTTTGAAAAGTAAAAGCAGTCATTCGCGCCTTCCCCCTTTAGCAGTAGAGGAGAGTTAAGATAGTTCAGTATGTATCAAAGTCCCTTTCTTTCCTGAAGATATTCCAAAATCAGTAGAGACTAGGAAATCAATAGGGAGAGGTGTGGAAACAGGAGTTTCAGGGGTTGAAAGTCTCACCACGACCCTGCTTTACCCTTCCTTCAGCTCCAAGCCATCACCCTGGCTACTTGGGAGAGATTGAGAATCCCTTCTTCTCATTTCAGCATAATTTAGCAGATCTTTCTATATAGACAAATGATCCTTTGTGTGCTCATCAAGAGGGAATTCAGTTGAGCTGGAGAAATTCCTGGGAAATCACATAGTTCAGTCATAAATAGCAAAAATATTTCAGAAACTTGCCAGGATGTACACAATAATACTTGTTGCCTATCTGCACCATAACCAGTTTCAGATTATCTGTAGTGTATTCTTTTTTTATAATGCTCTTTAAACGTACTTGAATTTCAAGTTATCTAGTTGACTTTCTACAACTGCAGTCCTTGCTGGAGGATCAGCATATCCTTGTGATGTCGTCATCACCCCAGTGGCTTACAGCAGCAGGCAATGTGCCTAAAAGACATCCAAGGATTTAATGAGGTGGCAGTACTTCTGTTCTAATGGGCAGAGGAACATGTGATATCCATTGAGGTGATGCACTTAAAGAGCTTGCTAAATGACAACTAGTTAAATCAGAAGACACTTTCTTTATGCAGTTGAAGTGTCCTTGCAATCATCTGCTGAATAACATTCTCCCTTCGTCATGCCTGGAATGGCTGACAACCACAAGGCAGAAGTGTTCTAGGAGAAAAGGCCGGAGAATAGGGACATCAGATGCTCTATAATTGGACAGGTCAGAGGATCTGCTGTACATCTTATCTTCCATAACACTTCCAAAGAGTCATTCTGAAGATCAAGGTGGGAGAGCCGGGGCCTATCTGGTTCTATCTGCATCAGACACATTGGTCCTTCCATCTCATGCTGCAAATGACTTGTCCTTTAACATGACTAGACCCACTTCCTCAAGGAACAGTTAACCACAGAAATCAAATGAAACTTGAATCTAGCACTGTGATTGTTGAACAGAGTAAGAAGAGAGGTGGCTATTCCAAAAAAAGTCATCAGTTCCTTACTTGCTGCCCATCTGGATCTTTTTTAAAAGATCTAAATAACCAACTGATATAAATAAGTGGAGTGGACTAAATGGTAATCTATACAGTTGATCTTTCAGTTCCTTTAGCACCTTATGGGTTTACACTTTGATTCTACGATTAATCCATTCCTGTCAGGTGGAGTGGCCACTGGTAGACCACCCACATGTACCACAATTTCCCAAAGAAGCAGCAAAGATAAAACTTCCCTAAAGTTTTAGTGCCTGATCTGGAGTCCCAGTTTAGTGCAACCCTTCAAACCATTTTGCTCAGTTGCCCTGATTTTATATTATTTAATCCAGTGGAGTCCACAGTTGGGTTTGGAGCCCTATTCTGCAAGATACTGTACAGATATGTAGGAAAACATGGCTTCTCCCCCAAAGAGGAGTGTACAGTCTAATTTAAGACAAGATGCAGCAGTGGTGAGTGAAACAGAAAAGACTTGATATATTATAAAAGTTACTTTCAGAAATTAAGAATTGTATGCAAGTAATTTTCTCTCGCTTGAGAACTTTCTCAGTTTTTGGAAGTGTGTGTTGATTTGTTTGCACTCAGTTCACCTAAAGGTCTGTCTCCATATACTGTCTGGAGGCTTTTAAAGCTACATTCGTATTGTCATTCATTCAAGAGTGAAGGAAAATATCTCATTTATTTTACAAGAAATGCAAAGCTTTTGAAATTAAGCATTACTTCTGTCAACAATTATTTAATTAACTTATTTTTGTTAGAGCAACTGTGTCCATTAAAATATCAAATTGTCATGTTTTTCAGAGAGCTGGGTTTTCAGTTTTAATACCCAGAATTAAATAACACAGTTGAGATTTTTAGAATCCTGACAGATTTAGACAAAGAAATCCTTTTAAAATCTAACTTGCTTAGTCTTTAAAAAATCCCAGTCTACAACTCCAATATAGGATATTTTCTAGCCAACATATGTAAAGGCTAAAATGACTCACTCTCATCAAGATATTGTAGTATACAATGCAATAAATATTTCATCATCTAATTTCATTATGAAACATGGTATTCACCAGCTCTATGCCTTTCGTTATTCTCATGGAAACTATCTCTCTCCTTCCACCTCTTTCTATTTGAAACCTCCAAAATCCATGTATTCAGAATGAGTAATAACGGGGTGTGTGTGTTTTCATCCAAGGATCCAAAAGTCCTTACAGATAATTAAGCCTCACAACTCCTCTGTGATGTAGTTAAGTATCAAACCCATTTTACAGATAAGATTGGTTAAGAGATGCTTCCTAGACTTTCACAGCCGTGCCATTTGCAGATCTAGGAACAGTGAATCCAGGAGTTCTGCTTCTAAGTCTTGTGCTCTAGCCAGTAAGCACTTCCTTCAGCAATGCATCGCAAAATTGAAATCAATAATTATATTCAGGGAGAGTTAGGCATCAAAAGGAATCAGTGGCTTGGTCATTTAAAAACAGCTGAAGCTGCTAGAATCTTCTGAATTATATTTCTGTAGATATCCGTGACATTTAAATGCAAGCTTCCATGGTTTTAAACTTAGTTTAAAATCTTGAGTTTTGTCCATATGGATTAGAATGTGTTCATTCACTCTTTTTAAGGGTGCTTTACTGCAGTGGCAAAGCTTGTAAATTCCACATGCAGAATATCTTAGATTCAGAGTACTTGCATGCTGAGTTACGGGTAGGTATGTGACAGCCTATGCAATTTAAGAGAGCCAGTCTTCGGGGGGTGAGGAGAAAGAACCATTAGAATTAACCCAGAACTGTACTCTAGTATAGGTACAGGTTGAAAAGATGTGTTTTTGTGGTGGTGTGGTTTTTCCTCTTGATAAATGTTCATGCATAAATTCTGCCCCAAACCATAGTTGACAGTGTTGATGTTGAGAAGTCAAGCATAGAAAAATCAGTACATTCCAAATGCCAAGGTTGTTTTGTTCTCATTGGTAACACTGCATGTTATGTAGTACTTTGTAGTCTTTTCCCTATTAAAATGTAAAGCTTTATATATGTTAACAGATGCTATAAAAACTTGTGGTGTGACAGGTAAGGTTGCTACCATGTTAAACTTTTAGATTTTCATGGCCCTAAACATTGCATTAATCTTGGATGGTTTTTTAATTTAATATTATGTATAAGTGTTTTGGGGCTTCCACACATCTACTTATACTTGCTCTTCTTCCTCAATTTTTAGTTTTGTATATGTTTATTTTTCATGTTATTCATTACTGATTTACTAAGAGCTCAGTGTTCTGGCACTACTAGGGGACTGTCGGTGTTCCCAAACTGATTTCCTTCCATGCACTCCAACATTCTTTCTTCTCCCTTGCACAAGAACAGTCTTTTCTGTCACACCTGCACACACAATGAGTTAAGGCACACTCTCTTGATAATGTTTTAGTTTGTACAGGGACTCTTATGTAGCTTGAACTCTAGAAACAGTCTAATGGATAATATAAACTCTACATGGTCCCTGATGGAGTTTAGAAATAGCTGAACTTGGAATCATGGCAAACATTTTCCCTGCCACACCTCACACAACACTTGTCTCCTAACCACACAAACAGCAACCCAGCAATCACACCAGCACACAACCTGCATCAGTGTACTCGCGCCCGAGGCACTTTTAAGCTCACCTTAAATCTAGAACCTTAAATCAGGGGTGGGCAAACTACAGACCGTGGGCCGGATCTGGCCCCTCAGAAGTGGCCTTCGGGCGGGGGGGCAGAAGGCTCCATGTGCGTTGCCCTTGCCTCCGGGCACCACCCCCCGCAGCTCCCATTGGCCGGGAATGGGAAACCCTGGCCAATGGGAGCTTCGGGGGAGGTACCTGGAGGCGTGGCAAGGGCTGAGCACGCACAGCCCTCCGCCCCTCTGCCCCAGGGGCCACAGCGCTTCCTGGAGTGGCACGGGGCCGGGACCAGGGCAGGCATGCAGGGAGCCTGCCTTGGCCCCAGTGCGCGCCGCTGCCACCCCGGAGCCGCTTTAGGTAAGCGGCACCAGGCCGGAGCTTGAACCCCTCCTGCACCCCGCCCCCCAACTCCCTGCCCTAAGCCCCCTACCTGCACCTCACACCCCTCCTGCACCCCAACTCCCTGCCCTGAGCCCCCTCATACACCCCGCACTCCTCCTTCACCCCAGCTCCCTGCTGCACCCTGCACCCCATGCACCCCTGCCCTGAGACTCCTGCCACACCCCGCACCCCTCCCGCAGTCCGCACCCCTGCCCTCAGCTCCCTCCTGCACTCCACACCCCTCCTGCACCCCAACCCCCTTCCCTGAGCCCCCTCATATACCCCGCACCCCTCCTCTGCCCCAATCCCTTGCCTTGAGCCCCCTCCTGCACCCTGCACCCCAACCCCCTGCCCCGGCCCTGCATACAATTTCCCCCCAGATCTGGCTCTCGGCCCAAAAACTTTGCCCACCCTTGCCTTAAATCTAGAACATTGTAAGCACTACCATAAACAAATAAGAGTATTGAATTACAGTGTGTTGGAGTCCACATGCTTTACCACCATAGACTTAATCAGCATTTCTTTAAACTGTGGAGAGGGACACGAAGGACTAATTGCTGTGGACAGTTCATGGTTATGGCACCCAAACAACCATAACTCTGCCCTATAGGGATACAATGAACAGGGGGAAATGTAATGCCTTCAGAAATCATTCCAACCTAATCTGGGACCACAAATGATGAAGTGCCTTAATCATATGATTATTGCATGGTATTACTTTGGAGTAGCACAAAGAAACCAGAGCATACTGTCCAGTTATGCTTTTTTTTTTATTTTTTTTTTATTTTTTTGCAGTTGCTTTGCATTGCCAGAGGAGCGTGAAGAAGCTGGAGTGTATATTTGAATTTCCCTATCAGTCCTCAAATTTTTCCTCCCTTTTGCACTCCACCTCCTTCACATACACACCTTTCGGTAGGGTCAGATGGGTAGCTTTTGAAAATAATCATTTAGGATTAATGGCCATTTTTGCTATTAATTTTCATAGCCAAAAGTTCCTCTCAATAGAGGCTGGTATATTAAAATGGCCTCCTTCAGAGAAATTCATGGAGAATTGCTCTTTTTCCAAATGGTCGCCATCTTCAGTTGTTCCCAAGGGAACTGAGGCCATAGCAGCTTTCAGTTAATGTGCCCTTTTTTTTTTTCAAAATGGCCACTACCTCCCATCGTTTCCGTTGTGAGTGAAGCCAGCAGTCATTTATAATAGCTGCCTGTGGCCTAAGAACATGGGAGATGATAGCCAATTTGAAAGAGTGCAGTTCTCAGTGGACTTTTTTGTAGTAGAACATTTGTCAGCCCTGATGAAGATGAGGGGCAGGTGTGGGGTGCAGCTGAGGTGACGAGACTGTTAGGGGGAACAGAAGCTGCGTGGGCTGGAGCAAACAGCCATATCAGCACAGGGCAGAGAAAGTCCAGTCAAAACTGTAGACAGTTGTCTGAATGTTTAAAGGACCAAAGGTTCCTGGTTTGGCTGCTCCTGTTGCTACTGGATGGCTCTTCCTTGCAGTTATCTCCCAAGCCCACAAAGGGGGAGGGAGGCACAGCCCAAGTCCTAGTGTCCCCAGAGTGGGGGGGTGATCTCCCCTGCACGGTTTTGGGTCCAAAGAGTTGCTGGAGGGGAAGGGGTGGCCATGGCTGTGCCCCCTTTTACCTTCTGCCTTCCCAGTGCAGCAGTCCCTGCTTTGGATGCTTCTGCACCTACCAGCTGGAGTTGCTACAATTCAGCCATTCCTCTTTGGTTACATAGCCAAAATTCTTATCCAAGTATTCGTCATTCACATCTTTACTACAACAGCCTCTTCATTTTTGGTCTTTACTACTGCAGCCTTAGTCCCTTCTAGACTTTTCAGATTGTTTCTGCTAAAATCATCTTGGCTCATTGTTCTGATTATGTGGATGCTCTTTTTGAGTGCCTCCACTGGCTTCCTCTTCAGCTCTACATCAAAGGCAAACTTCTTGTCATTATCTTTTCATTACTTAGTCAAAGCCTCTGCTACCTGATCTAGTAACGTACCATAACATTGATCCCCACCTTTGCTTCACCAGTATTTCCAACCTTTACTGCCCATCAGTCAACTTCTCCCATAAACACACTCCATGCTTTCCCCCCATGCTGCTCCTAAGCATAGGAAAAACTCCCTGATAAAATCCAAACAAACACTACCCTATCCTCCTTCAAATCCCTCCTTAAGACTCACCTCTGTCATAATGCCTACAAAACCCAGCCTGGTGATCATGGCTAGACAGGTGACAAGCTGTGACTACTCTTCTTTTCCTTTTCTTCTCTATTCCATTTTACCTGTACACCCTGTTAAAAAAATACAGTACATGTAACTAAGAAAGCTGTGTTAATTCTTCACCAGTTTCATTTGCTTGTATATTGTTTCCTCATCTTTTGTCTGTTTGTATCTATAGACTGTAAGCCCTTCAGCACAGGGATCATCTCTTCTTTGACTGTACAGCACACTGTAATCCCAGTCCTAATCCCAATTGGGACCTTTGCGTGCTAGTATAATAATAAGTATTTAATAATAAAACTTAGGCTCCTTTGAAAATCCCAAACTAAATAGGTGGTGAAAGAAGGAAGGCATAAGGGGATTAATGAATGGAGATGGGATATGGAAGGAAGAGTGCAGACAAGATATTAAGAGAATGTGACATATGGAGAGGACAGGCAGAATGACACCGAAATGAAGAGATGGGTGATGGGGGTTTGGAGGAAGCAGCCAGTCAGACGAGACCATAGAGTCTTTGGTTGGAAGAAATGAGCTAACTAATGTAATGGACCCAGCTAGATTTAGGTATTTAAAGGGGGAAAAAAGGATATTTTGTAAACTGGAATATCCAAGCATATTCTCTCATCACAGAAAAAAATTAACATCTATGCTGGAGTATTTTTTTATCAAAAATACTACTTCATAAAGGAAATTTGAAGAGGAATTAGAAGTGGGTATACTAGAAATAGATATGGGGTGACTACAAATCAGAAACTTTGACTCTTTTCTGCATCAGAGGCAGCTGCATTATTAATATTTTTCACATACACCCTTAGTGCTAGGTAGCTCACAGTACAAATAAGAAATGGTCCCTTTCCTAGAAAACTTAAAATATTTTAAGAGGGTTGAGTATGCCCCAGTGAGGGAAATTCACAAACTGTTTTCCAAGATCTGGAACTGTGGCGTGTATTAGCCATCAAATATTTTTGACGCATCAGATATTTTTGTGGGGAACAGTCAATGTGGCATTGGGCTTTTACAGCTTTATTATTCTAGAATATCTGGATGTGAAGCTTATTTTCTCCACGCTGGTGTAAGGGAGTAAAAGGGGCTTAAGACACCCATGTGCAGGAGAACCATACCTAGGCTGCTTGTTCAGAGCCACTACCTCCCACCATCATGCTTGACTTTGCCCCCCAATATACCTGGATGTGTAGTTATGCCAGTGTGTCTTGGAGCATATGCTATGACAGGTATAGATCAGTTGCACTTTATTTCCCTTCCCGAAGGCAACAGGGAGACTGGGATGGAGATTGACTATTCGAGCTGTAATTTCCTTCCTGCACTGATCCAGGGGCAGCACAGCATAATCACAAACTGACGATCTATGAAAAGTAAATACAGTACTTGCAAATATATAGGATGAAACGATCTTGGGAAAGTTACCAGTACAGACACAAATATTAGGAACAACAAATCATGTTATAGTAAGAAAAGCATAATGCTTACATATCAAATTAAAATTTTTAATTTTTATTGACCATACTGTTCCTCTAATCTTTGTTAATCCTTCTTTATTTTGATATCCATTACTGTAAAAAGTTTGTTTCTAAGCATACACGTATGCTTTTTTCCTAGTGTGGTTTTTTTTAATTAGTGTTTATTTTATCTGTGTACCCAAGGTCTGGCATCTCTGTTATAGCCTGGAAAAATAGTTTTCAAATAAGAAATAATAAGCTTTATCATGGGGGCTTCCATTCACTGGTCTCAAGTTTATGCTAATGTTTGATTGGGAAGGTGAATGTAATCATTTCTGGTTTTTTATTCTGTCTTAAAGAATGGGATTGTTATTTCAAGTGTTCAAAGTATATGTGAACTCAATCATTCTTACTCACTACAACAACTACCCTTAAAACTTAGGTTGGGAGTTACTTATACTTAACCTTTTTGTATGCTTTAGTAACTAGAACACCAGAGGCACAGGCAACAAATCTTTTATGAAATACATGGGTTGGAACCACAGTTCCTCGGATGCACTTGCCTCTTGAGCTTCTGCGAAAAAGCTTTTCTAAAACATGCTATTTTCTGCTGCATATGCAAATTAAATCTCTAAAGACTATTATTACAATAACTATTTGATTTAATTTTACTGAAGGAACGAGCTAAGAGTTAAGGTTAAAAATTGAATTTTACTACAAGACAGTAGTAGAGTTAAGGCTAAAATTCCATGCTAACGTTTCCATGTTACTTACATTTCACAAGTCTAGAGCTTTGTTATGATACTTTTTTTAAATTATGGCACACTTAGTATGTATGGAAATATTTCCTTGGTTTTGTGGATTTATGTTAGATAGTTCAGGCTACTTTGACTCAGTGGAGCAAATTCATCCTTGATGCAACTTCAGTGAGGTTAAGCATGGAGTTATACCATGAATGCATCTGGTCCAGTGTTTTTAAAGGCATAATTCTTGCCCTTCACAATTTTGACAGCGTTATTAATAAAGGACTTTTCTTGTAGAAGTGTGAGAGTTGACATGCCAAACTCCTCTTCTGTTTTTATAAATAAAGACTATTTATGGATACAATTTTCAATCCATAATTAATTGTTTATTAGAATTTTCTGTAATCCTAGTCATGTCATTCTGTAATACTGATCAGTTAAGTTCATACTATGCATGTTAGGTTATACAAAATAAACACCATTACTGAGTTGAGTTATAATATTTTTTTTTTTTGCGTAGATAAAAGGAAAAATAATTCCAATAAAAGCACTAAAACTGCCTTTAAAAATGTAACTTATTTTATTTTTGTAATTGGGATTTTCAAAGGTGAATTTCCCACATATTCTTTTTAGTTTCATTTAAGAACAGTTTGATTATTGCTACACAAAAATGCCATATTACAATTCTAAATCATGCATGCATGTAAATTTATAGATTATAAAAAGATCTCAAATTGAAACATAATTAAGATAGTCATTATTATATCATTCTTTGTTATTATAATAAACTATAAGCCCTGTTGTCTGTCCCACAAATACTTGGTTATCAGTTTTTCATAATACATATTTAAATCATAAAACACTTCATTTTTACTCTTTAAAAAATTCATGTAAACCTTTAGAAAAAAAATGTTTCAAAATTAAATAACATTCTCATAGGATAATGTATTTTAGCAATGAAATACAATATATTTAGCAGAGTAGATACACATCATTTGAAATGCTTGTTTTGCTTGTTTTTATCTTTGCTAATCTTTTCCATTGAATCTATGCTGCTTCTGTGCCACTGTTTTCCACTATAGAAACTCCATCCCGCTGCCTTGCTTCTCGTGAGCGCATTTACAAAAGTAGTGATGTAGCTGGGCCTGCCTCTGCTATTTCATCTCTCTCTCACAAACTAAAGGGTGGGTATGCATGCAAACACAGACAGGTTATTCAAATTTTACATTGGAAAAATGGTTTTTCTTCTTCCGTTCATTTTCATTCCATTCACTTGATAAAACACTTTTTCAAAATTAATGTTAAAGTTTGATATGCGTGAGTGTTCATATAATATAACAACTCATTGTTGCTTATTTAACTGTAATGGTTTCATGACTTGTATGTTGAAGATAGAATGTTAGTTTACAACCAGTTAAGATACTATAAACCAGACTACTGTCATACATGTATGAATATTTAGACAACAAACTAGTGAAATTTGGGAGAACGGGTAGAGATTCATTTTCATGTTACTTAGTCTATAAATAAACTAATGAAAAATTGACTATTTAATACTGTATTAAATATTAATTTTTGTGCTGGTTGAGTTCAAAATGCTGAGATATTATTTATGGGGCTGATTGTATTATGCTGTATATCACAAGTGTTACAATCATTGAAATCAATGGGATTAATCACATGAGCAAGGAAATTGCTGTATAAGGCCAAGGAAAGAGGCGGTATTCTAGATTTATTTATTCATGATTACTCAGTAGCTTGCCAGCACTGTTTATAAATGCCATCCTGCAGAATAGACTAACTGCATCCATTCATAGAAAACAATATGGACACAAATTACTTTCTTCTTGTGAGCTACACTATTCAGCCTTGTACACGTGTATTTTACATACATTTATAAAAAGCAATTACATAGTTCTATCAGATAATGGATTGGCAATGAATTGGTGTAAATACAATCAATTATTGTGTCTGCACCAAAACAAAAAAGATGAATTAGTAGACAAGAGTTGTCACATGTATTTATTCTCAACTCACCTTAATAATATGGCAACCTCCAACTTGAGCCTGACTTTTTTGCAACATGTGAGGAACATGCCTCTTATCCTAATTTATTTGTGTAGTTTCAATTACTTTCTATATGTACTTTTTGTCTTTTAAGCATGGAAGAAAAATAAACAAGTAGCCAAGAGACCATCCAGCAAGTTCCATAGTTGTAGTCAGTCTAACATATGTAAAGCTAATAAATAATAATTCTGTTGTGACTTTGGTAATCTTAGCTATGGTAAACTTAGCTAATAATGCTTTGTATTCTAGCTTCCAAGTAAACAAATTACTTTCCCTTATTGGTGGTCAGTGGAGGTTGTGAACTCAAATTCTCCATATGGTATAGTAGTGCTTTTGATCTCTAGGTAATTTCACAAATAGTGCATTTTCTAGTAAATATTTTCTTGTATATGTTTTAAATGCATACTCATGTATATATTTTTGCACCCTTTGCAAAGTAGTTTTAAGTAATCGGTGGTTGCATTATAATTGTTTTTAAAAAATCCTTTTTTCCAGCTCTGTTGGCACTTTGAGATGTTAACAGAAGCACCTGGTTGAATTCTATCTTTGTGTTCAATTCTGTGTCTTTTAATTTGTATTGTAATGGGTATCAGTTACAAAATGTAGTAATAATTTCACTATAAAATGTACCATACAGGTGACCGAGTGAATTTCTCAGCAGCTGCTAGACCAGTTTCTCCAGCAGGAAAATCAGACATATCAAAACACAGGGCTGAGAGCAAGTCACCCAAACCTGATGGACGTGTGATCAGAACTGTTGCTGACCAGAAAAAACCAAGGAACACAGAAGGCTTATCTGCCAGTGAGTCTCTTATGTTGAAATCAGATGCTGCAAAGTTGAGGTCAGATTCTCATAGCAGATCATTATCTCCAAACCATAACACTTTGCAGACACTAAAATCTGATGGGAGGACAACTTCTGGTCTAAGAGCTGAATCTCCGGGACCAGGAACACGGTCTTCCTCACCAAAGCCAAAGCCACTCACAGCAGGAAGATCCAGCACTTCTGGTGCTAGTTCACCACGATCATCATCTCCGCATGATAAGACTCTACCTCAAAAAGCCTCAATCCCTGTAAAAACAAAGCTTGAGCCTCCTCGGGAACGATCCAAATCAGATTCTTACACACTAGATCCAGACACACTTCGCAAAAAGAAAGTACCGCTAACAGAGCCATTAAGGGGACGGTCCACTTCACCCAAACCAAAAATACTATCAAAAGATGCAAAACCTGTGACTGAAACTGAAAATAGAGCTCCTTCCCCTCACGTTGTACAAGAAAACCTTCACAGTGAAGTTGTTGAAGTTTGCACTTCAAGTACTTTAAAGACTAATAGCATTACAGATAGCACATGTGACGATAGCACAGAATTCAAAATTGTGGATGATAGTTCTAATAAAATTCATTTTAGCATAGGAAAAGCACCACTGAAAGATGAGCAAGATATGAGAGCTTCTCCAAAAGTGAGCCGTAAGTGTGCCAGTAGGCACACAAGACCCAAAAAGGAAAAATCTGGCTTACTTTTCAAAGGAGATGGATCCAAATCTGTAGAGCCAGCCAAGCAAGCAATGTCACCATCTGTTGCAGAATGTGCCAGAGCTGTCTTTGCTTCTTTCCTGTGGCATGAAGGAATAGTCCATGATGCTATGGCTTGTTCATCTTTTTTGAAGTTTAATCCAGAGCTTACCAAAGAGCATGCACCAATAAGAAACAGTCTTAATCATCAACCTACAGAGGAAAAAGAAATCAAGTTGAAAAATAGACACTCATTGGAAATATCATCTGCTCTTAATATGTTTAACATTGCACCTCATGGTCCAGACATATCTAAAATGGGCAGCATCAACAAAAACAAGGTCCTGTCTATGCTTAAAGAACCACCTCTGCATGAGAAATGCGAGGATGGAAAAACTGAAATTACCTCTTTTGAAACAACCAGTCATTATACTATGAAATCTAAATCTCCTCTTCCCTTAACACTGCAGCATTTGGTAGCTTTCTGGGAAGATATTTCTTTAGCAACTATCAAAGCAGCATCCCAGAATATGATTTTCCCAAGCCCTGGTTCCTGTGCAGTATTAAAGAAGAAAGAAAGCGACAAAGATAACAAGAAAACCAAAAAGGAAAAAAAGAAAAAAGAAAAGGCTGAGGCTAGGCCAAGGGGAAATCTTTTTGGTGAGATGGCCCAACTTGCAGTGGGAGGACCTGAGAAAGATACCATCTGTGAGTTATGTGGAGAATCCCATCCATATCCAGTGACTTACCACATGAGACAAGCTCATCCGGGTAAGACTATTTTTTTTCCATAACCCAGTCCTCACTCAAAGTTTATTTTTACATAGTTTGTATTTTGACAGTCATTATTGTTATAAAAATAAATTAGGCCTCCTTACCCGTATTGGGAATTGTGTTCATTAAAACAATAAAGAAATGGAAGACCTTGATTCAGCAAGGGATTAAGCATGTGAGTAGTTTTAAGCACTCACGTTTAAAGTTACAGGCGTATTTAAGTGCCTTGCTGAATCAGGACCTATTTGGACCTAAAAGCAGTTAAAAAACTGAATTTACAGTACCTATTTGGCAACGCAATTTTAATCTAAAATCTTAGTTTGTGACTGTGTGGGGAAAATAAGAGGAGATCAAAATTAAAAAATAAAAGCCTAACTTTAGTAGGAGCTCTAGGTTGCCAAACATTTCCATTATAACCCCATATTTTCAGTCATTGATAACTTTCTGAAACTTTAGACTAAAATTTTCCAGACCTGTTCTCTGGACAAGAGTGAAGATTTTTGACAACTTTGAGCAAAAACTGTTCAGCCTCTTGCAAATGGGAGAAGAGTGGGGGAGAAATGTTTACTTTTGCCACTATTTTTGTTGTTTGTCAAGCAGCACTTGTTCTAATATGGGGTTGGGGGGAGGGGCTGGGTAGAAAGTTGAAATTTGACAGAGAAATAGTCCTCTGTGTGAAGTATCCTGGAGTGCTCCGATGAAACTTTTCATTGGAACAGGTTACAGGGGTTTGAAAACTGCACATTGTGCATTCATAATACTTCTTGTCTAATTTTTAGCACTTTTTAAATAATTTTCTAAGTGAAGGAAGGCTATGTCATACATGCATGCCTGGCTTACTTTAAAACATGCTTCTATCCTAAGACGTGTATGAAGGAGACAGGGCTCCATAGAAGTCCTGTTTCATTCACTAAGATCACCAAGGGAATCCTGAAGCATTCAGTGCATGTTATCACCTACACATCTTTACATGTGCATGCTATTTCAGACTAGGACTCTACAAAAAGCAGCGTGGGCATTTAAAAAAAAAATTAGTTTCTGATAGAACACCCTTTAAATAATACATTCTGAACTTTAAAAGAAATCCTCTTCTTGAAAATAAACATTTTTGCTTCATTGTTGATGTTTTTATAAGGGCCTTCTCACCAAGGGAGAAACTGGCCATACAGAAAGAAACATCAACTACACAAAGTCGTCAAACTGAAAATACTGGTTTTTTGCTAACTTACTTCAGTTACAGTAATCTTAGGTTCTCTAGTAGCTATAGTATGTACATAATTTTCGCACAGAAAAGTAATTTTTTTAAAGTTGAAAATGTCCCTTTATTTTCTGAAATTTCCTAACTTTTAAGAGCTTAATTTTTCAACCTTAAAGTTTTATTACATCTAAGGTTGGATTTTTATTTTTTAGAATTCCTTAGATTTTTATTTTAAAGCAGGGGTCGGCAACCTTCGACACGCGGCCCATCAGGGTAATCCACTGGTGGGCCGTGAGACATTTTGTTTATGTTAATCGTCCGCAGGCGTGGCCCCCCGCAGCTCCCAGTGGCCGTGGTTCGCCGTTCCCGGCCAACGGGAGCTGCGGGAAGCAAAAATATAGAATCCAGTTGAAATTTGTGCTCCCTCTTTTAGCTGTGGAGCAATTAGCATACATTCCAGGCATTTGACTGATACCCTTTGAACACAAAAAGAAACAAAGCTACTTAGTTTCCACCTTCATCAAAAATAAGCTTAAAAATGTATTTGGCAAATGAAGAGGGATAAAATTATCGGCAGGGTGGTAGCACCACCTATCATGAAGGTTGCACGACATTTCCCATTTTCAGATTTGTGAGCCTTTTGGATCAGGGACTGTCTTCCAGTGTGTCTGCACAGTCTCTTGACTTTGGGGCACTACTGTGATATTAATAAGTAATGAATGTAATTCTCAAGCTTTTAAAAAGCTGTTCTGATCAACAGATTTTAAAAAGCAAAAACTTTCCAAGTATTGGACACCACCATTTGCTTTCAGAATATAGCTTTCAAGGAATTTAGAGAGAATAAAACCAGGCTAAGGGAAAGAAAATGAGTCTCCTCCTTCCTATTTTACAGATAGGAAAAGAAGCATTAATTGTTATTCCTAAAAATAAAGTTATTGTTTATGGATCTTGTCTTCATTATTTCAAGGTTGTGGCCGGTATGCAGGTGGTCAAGGTTATAATAGCATTGGACACTTCTGCGGAGGATGGGCTGGTAATTGTGGTGATGGTGGTATAGGAGGAAGCACTTGGTATCTGGTTTGTGATCGATGCAGAGAAAAATACCTCCGTGAAAAGCAAGCAGCAGCAAGAGAGAAGGTATATTTATTTGTTTCTCCAGTGTTAGTATTAATAGTTCAGGTTATCTTGGTAATTTTAGAATTTCAAGATATTTCAATATCATGAAATGTTCATTTATATTAAAAGTAGTTTTAATATACTGTGATAAAAAAAATTTGAACACTTCTGGTTTTGTAGTTAAGATCCAATTTATTCCTTGTGGGGGAAGGGGGAGAAGTCATAACTGATTAGTTGTTGTTAATCCAAATTATTTTACAGTGTATTTACTTATTTTCAGATTCAAATTTGTAAATTAGTTTTTAGTTTTATGCTAACATATTTTAATATAGAAGCTAATATCTTGCAAGCAATGTAGGTAAATCTCTTTGAATAAGTCATTATTTGGCAAATAACATGCTGTCATTGCACAGTTGGGTCAATGCTAATTTAAGCAGATGGAATCACTTAAAACAATTATTCAAGGAGGAGATTAAGGTAAATTCTTATGCTCATTGGATCTCTAGGATATGTCCCTGCATATGCCAGTGTTGCAGTCTCATTGGAAATAACTGTGATTTGCTGTCCTGGAGCAAACTGTACTGTATAGCCTATATCTGGATAACTGGCTGCTCTGAGCTGGTTCAGAAGCTTCAGCCAGTTCATCAGTGGAAGACAGTAGGGCTTATTTGGGAAGGCAGGGGTTGGTGATAAACAAGAAGAGCTCCTTCAGTCCCACATGAAACCTTATGTATCTGAAGAATTCACGATACTAAATGGGCATTTATTGTGTAGGACTCTATGAATAAGCTGCAGATCCAAGTCAAAACTTTTAATTCACTACTCAAAGAGCACAGTATAGAACTGTCAGCAGGTGCTAGGGTCAATGGCTGTGAGCTTCAGTGTATGCCCTTAATATGCACTCTCTTTAGTGTGTCTTCCTGTTGGAAGTGGAGTAAAGAGATAACCTCAAAGATCCTGCAAATATCTTCAAGACTCATGAAGTTAATAGCTAACTGAGGACAATTTCAATAAACCATCCACTGGGGTGGAAATTTTTTTTCCAACATTGCTGCAATGTTCATCACTGGTTCAAAGGAAGTCTTCCATAAACAAGTTAGAGTCCAAGGTTGTGAGGATCACTCTGTTACACTTCCAGGGAAAGCTAATATATTCATCCATAAAAATTCAGTTGGACATTGCCACGATCTGTAATATACATCTGTCACCAGAGAGGCACAAGAAGTCAAGATATGTTCAGGGAAACAGACCTGTTGATGGCTTAAGCCAAAAAGAACCCTACCAGTCAGTTGGCCATCAGAGTCTGAGGATGAGAACCGGCACACCTGACTGGATGAGTAGAATGCAGCTGAATCAGGAGAATGAAATCTCATTATACCCAGGAAAAAAATACTTCAGATTCAAGAAAGCAGAAGCAAGCAGAACAAATTACCTTGAATGTCAATAGACCTCAGCCAAATGTACATTCCCCTCCTACCCCGGCCCATGATCAGCATAGTCTTGTAGAAGGTTTGCCAAATCAAGAGGAGCTTTTTTTCTTATAACTCCAGGCTGACTGAGAAGACCATGGTACCCTGGAACTGGTGAACATGTCCATGTCCATCCCCATTCAGGCTCCTGTTTAGTCTGAACCTGTGTATGCAAGGTCCTTAATTCATGTGGACACCCAGTACAGTTGGTAGTCATGACTTTGCTATTGAGTGTACAAGACCAAAGACGACTGGCTTATCTGATGCTTTGGAAGATCGCATGCATATCATCTGTTATAGAAGATCAAAGAGAGAGGGGGAAATTATCTTTATCTGTTAATTTTCCTTCATTAGAGCCTTTTTATACCAGTCCCATCCACCACCTTGTAAGATTTGAGTGCCTAACTCATTAAGAACTTTGATAGAGTCACTGACAAACTGAAATTGTTTAACATTTTTAATGGTTATTTATGAATTGGTTAAGTTCTTACTTGGTACTGCTTCTGAAATATTCAACTGAAAGCTGAGATAGCTAGACCCTTATAAGGGAAGATATGGCATTACCTAAATTCTTGTTCTCCATCTGGTGGTTGGGAGGGACTATAATCCAAGTGTATGGCCTGATATAGAAAATCTTGAAGAAAGAATATTAATAGGTAAGGAAACTTTTTCCCTAGCCTTGTCTGATATATCATTTTTGTTTCCTTTGTAATCCTCCTCTGTGTTTTGTCATTTGTGCTATGTGAATAAAATTGCAAACAAAAAATTACATTCAAAGAACGTTAAGGTTTCAAAATCAAGCACTCACAAGTTAGGAAATGCCAGAATTAAGTTTACTGATGTGAGTGGTTTGGAATTGAGGCACAGAGATTTTATAATCAAAAGTTATCACTAATTTGGGATGCCCAGTTTGGTATGCATGAGGTCTTATTTTTCAGACTACTTCAAATTATATAGTCTTAATATCTTCAAAGCATAGCTCACATTGACTTCAGATGCAGCTGAGAGTGCACTCTGCAAATCAGACCACAGGCCTCACATTGGGAACCCAGAAAATGAGCATGCTAAGTGGCCACCTGTGAAAAGTTTGGTTTAAGTGACTTGCCTAGCATCACACAGGAACTCTGTGACAGAGGCAGGGATAGAATTCAGTTCTCCAGGGCATTTAACTGCCTTAACCATGAGACCTTTTTTCTTCCTGCATCCCCTGCTTTATTCATTACACACCTTTCAATTTCTTGAACGAATGAGGCAAGGGGTCTTACAGTCACAACCTTGTCCTTCACTACACAACCCTTATTCATTCCCAAAGCATGGTGTATGCTATCCACTGAACAAGGCAGGAGCCCGGTGGGAAAAAATTGTATGTGAACATGTGTGTCAAAGTGGGAATTTTCTGTAACATCTTTATGAATCCTAAGCATGTGTCAGTTTCCCTCTATGTGTTGCATTGCTACTAAGTGGGTGCAAAATGGTTAATGCTGCTCCCAAAACAATGCGGGAGACAAGAAGTGTGTGCATGTGTGTCACATGGCAGTCTGGGTGGAATGACTGTCATTAATGAACTGATTAAAACTGACCCAAATGAAGAGAGGATCCAGCAAGACAGCTCTGTCCCCAGCTACTGAATAATCAACACCTAACAACAGTCCTTGGGGAGAGCGGTCCCTGGGGGCCTTAGAGCAGCATGCTACTGGGGGCAGTCAGCCCCCACCACTTGAGCAGGCGCTCCCCTCCCCCCCCCCGAGGGGCCCTAGGAGCAGAGATTTAGTCGTCATGGGTATTTTTCGTAAAAGTCATGGACAGGTCATGGGCCGTGAATTTTTGTTTATTGCCCGTGACCTGTTCATGACTTTTACGAAAAATACCCATGACTAAGTCTTAACCTTACTTATAATAAAATAATATGTAAACATGTAACATTTTTGTATTCTAGGTTAAACAATACAGGAGAAAGCCAATGCAAGTTAAGACTCCTCGTGCCTTGCCAACTATGGAAGCTCATCAAGTGATTAAAGCCAATGCTCTGTTCTTGCTGTCCCTGAGCAGTGCTGCTGAGCCCAGTATTTTGTGCTATCATCCTGCAAAACCATTCCAGTCTCAGCTTCCCAGTGTTAAAGAAGGAATTTCTGAGGACTTTCCCATTAAAATGCCATGCCTCTATCTGCAAACTTTAGCAAGGTAATGAAAGCTACTCATGAGTTCATAAATCCATTTATGCATAATGTTTCAATAAAAATAAAATGTGTATTTTATGTACTAAACTAAAATGTATATATAAAAGCGTGCTGCTCTCTGGAGGCATTCTCATGCTTCTTTATTATCTTGCCCCCGACTTTCTCTCCATCTTCCATGGTTTTGTCATGTCTGTTTAGATTGCAGTTGCTCCAGGGATCAGAGCTACTGAATTTGGGAGGTGCCCTAACATGCTTTTGGATGCTTGATGAATAATTCTTAAAACTTAAATTTCAGTGATTTAAGAACTTGGTAGCAGAACTCCATAATAAGACTCATGTTTTGACTTGAGCCTAGTATACATAGTCCCCTCCTACAATCTCCTCTCAATTCAGAGCATTTAAGCATGTGCCCCTTTGTATTTCCCAGTATATTTCAATTTGGTATATAATATTCATGAGTCCTATAATGGTTCAGGATGAAGGTGGAAATTTGGTTCTACAATAAGTAACATCATCTTGAGAAGCCCTGCTGTTTGCGAAACATTAGCAAATGATAAACACATCCAGATAGGCTATTCTTTAGCTCACTACTTCAGCATCTTATTAACATTTACATTGCTTCAGTTCCTAAAGGCCACAACCAGGTTAGGCTCAAATGCAGTAGGTGTACAAGTGACAGTAATTGCTAGCTAATTGGACTGGAAAGGGTCGGTTGGTTGGTTTAGAAAAGTGTCTTTTGGTTCTGGGTTTGTACAATGCCCAGCACAATGGGGTTCTGGTCCAATAGGATTCTTGAGCACTATGATAATACAGATCATCACCATCATCAGTTTAAATATCTGCTTTAATGCAGGCATCATCATGAAAACTTTGTTAGCTATCAGGATGACAACCTCTTCCAAGATGAGATGAGATATCTGCGTTCAACTTCAGTACCTGCACCATACATATCAGTCACTCCTGATGCATGTCCTAATGTCTTTGAGGAACCAGAGAGTAACATGAAATCTATGCCACCAAGGTATGCCAGTGTACTTCTTGATAACTGTTAGCTAACATACTAGCACAGCACTGAAGTGAACACAAGGGTAATGGGAATTGTTGCTGCAATAGGTAGCCAAAATACCAAGTCAGCTCAGCCCTTGAATTCTAGCCATAACTTGTATATATGTTTGGCTTATAGGCTACCAGAAATTGTATTTGTTTACAGAAAGACAACAGTCTCTCATATATTTTCAAACACGAGCTCCAATTCTGTTCAAAACTTTAAACTAATTTATATTATTTGATTTAACACAGAATTGCCGCAAGTCTGAACTTTGATACTGAAGCAAACAAAATGGAAACAAAATCTGGGATATTTCATATATCAAGAGGACATAATCAGCCACAACATTTTTATATATTTATTTCTCTGTCATGGAGCTTGACATGTAAAAACAAATTTGAATGCCAACATTTAACCATGATCACCTTCTGGAAAGAGAACGAGGTGTCTGGTCAACTGATCTCAAATCTCTGCTCTAACAGGGATCCTCAGAATCACCTTGGTGTAGCCACCTTGCCCCTTTTAAGACTTGGGGCAATGGGGCTCTCGCACACCCTTTAGGAAGAGTGGGAAGTGGGATCTCTTCTGTAGACCATAAGAAGTTCACACAAAGTAGGAGGTAGTGAAACATTCCAGTGGATTGGCAACAGCAGATCAGAACTGGTTGGGAAACGTTATTTCCCCCACTAAACAAACTTCTAAATTTCACGTAGGAGGCCCATGGAGTTTATAAATCTGTCTACATCATACATTTGTTTATCTGAAACTCAGTCATCTGAATACTTTGGATGCCTCTTCTTCCCCCTCCCCCCATGAGATATTTGGATTGTCAGGGTTTACCTTGCTACATCACAATTATATATTTTAAGAAATACAAGATACACATATTAGCAATGTTTATGTTGAAAGAATTTGCAAGAATTTCTTTGTCCATACTATATGAACAACTATATGAGTTCATATAGTTATTACTGTTATGTTGCATAAGGTAAATTTTCATACATCGGTAGTATTGCCATTATCCAAATGTATGCTGCTTTCTCGTCTGCTTCAATTCCTGTCTTTAAAGCTTAGGTTTTTAATGGTAATACTGTAGTTCTGAATTTTGTCTGAGTTATGTCATCACTGAAACTTTAAAAAGTGTTTTTATGACCTCACTGATCTCTTTTCTTTGCAGTTTGGAGACCAGTCCAATAACAGATACAGACCTGGCAAAGCGCACAGTTTTTCAAAGATCATACTCAGTTGTTGCATCAGAATATGACAAACAGCACTCGATTTTACCTGCACGGGTTAAGGCCATTCCCAGAAGAAGAGTCAACAGTGGCGACGCAGGTAAAAATAGACCTCTTAAAGCAGAAAAAGTATTTACACTTTTCTAAAATGTCTATTTTTAGTTTTAAAAAAAGTAAATGGAGTTTAAGGATAGATCATAGGATTACAGTTTCTTAGTGAAAGACTGTAGGAAAAAAATTACCATTTGATATAAATATATGTAATTAATAGAGCTGGGCAGACTTTTTTCAGTGAATAGTTTATTCAAGTCCCTTTTCCACATCAGGCAAAGGGGGGGGATTGAACCTGGGTCTCCCACTTCCCTGGTGAGTACCCTAACTGCTGGGCTAAAGAAACCTCCTCCTTCTCAGTCTCTGGTCACTTTGTGAATCTAGTCCTCCTTTGCTTTTGTCAAATGCCCCAAAATGAAACGTTTTGGTTTGACCCAGTTCAAAACTTTTTCGATTCACTGAAAAGCTTTCAAAATGTTGTTTTCGTTTCAGTCTGAAATTAAACATTTTTTGATATTTTGGAATTGACAGTGAACCAAAAATTCCATTATTCACCCAGTTCCAAATACTAATAGCTTGTTAAATATTAACCACATGTAAGTTATGAGAAATATGCAGAGCGTTAAGAGTGGCTCAGGAATTAATTCAGGTCTGAAATGAATTCCTGGGAGTTCTCTGCTTGGTTTTAAAATTCAGGAAGAATTCTTGCAGATTTTTAGTGTCTGCTTACCCTGAAGTGAAGCACAATTTTTTTCACTTCAAGGATTGTATTATACACCTCTACCTCGATATAACGCTGTCCTTGGGAGCCAAAAAATCTTACCGCGTTATAGGTGAAACTGCGTTATATTGAACTTGCTTTGATCCACCGGAGTGCGCAGCCCCACCCCCCCCCGGAGTACTGCTTTACCACGTTATGTCCAAATTCGTGTTATATCGGGTGGCGTTATATTGAGGTAGCGGTGTATTGTTCTACAAGGAAAAAATAGAACATCCTTACTAAAGTTGCTATTTTATAAATACTAGCAAACTAGCTGCAGTAAAAACAATTACACAAAGAATCTAATATGTATATATTTTTATACTTTAAATAGAAGTGGGATCATCTCTCCTGAGACATCCATCTCCTGAACTTTCTCGGTTAATCTCCGCCCACAGCTCTCTTTCTAAAGGAGAGAGAAATTTCCAGTGGCCAGTTCTGGCATTTGTAATCCAGCACCATGATCTGGAAGGACTTGAAATAGCAATGAAACAAGCCTTACGGAAATCTGCTTGCCGAGTCTTTGCTATGGAGGTATTAATGCATTAATGGATCTAACTGTAATAAAAATGACACATCAGTTACTTGTCCTAATTCCAGAGAAATTTTGAAACAAATTTTTATATTAAATTAAATACTAATACAAAAAAGATAATGCTCTTTTACTAATCCCAAATTGAGACTTCCAGCAAGTTTTTAAACAAGTCTAAGTATCCATAACAATGTCTGCAAAATCAGAAATATAAAAATAGAAATGTTAACTGTAAATGTGCTAGTTTGGATGGTCAGCAGTGTGTCTCTAATCTTTAAATGTATCTAAGGGACTTATTTTTTTCAAGCTTTGTTTTAAAATACTGTGCTGTAACAAAATCCACATGATCAGTTAGGGTGTGACAGGCTAGAGCACTGTAGAGTTACCCCCCAGCTTGCTGCACATTGTCTTGTGTACAAGCCGTCAGTGTGGTGTATTCCCTATAATATATTTACATAATTGTAAGAAATAGTTTAATAAAAGGGCTTGTGCAGCAGTGTTTTTGATAACTTTTCAAAATACTGGTGCCTCTCCTTCTGTGAAATGTTTAAAATGAATCTTTTTGTTGAACTCTACATGCATACCTCCAACTTTCCTAACATAAATTATAACTGTGTATCTACATTTGTTTTAGGCTTTTAATTGGCTTCTCTGTAATGTCATTCAAACAACTTCTCTTCATGATATTTTATGGCATTTTGTGGCTTCACTGACTCCTGCCCCTATGGAACCTGAGGAAGATGAGGATGAGGAGAACAAAGCGAATAAAGAAAATGCAGAGCAAGTATGTGAGATTTTAGCATGCTACTCATAAAGTATCTTACAGAAATTGTGGGTATGACTGTACAGCTAGTTTACACATTCAGAAAATATTTTTAAAAGTGAAAACAAACGTTAATCTTGTATGTTGTGTAGCTTTTAGTGAAAAACAAAATCTTAACTATGGAATGGGAAATTTTAGTTCACTTTTTTCAAGAACATATCTATACAGTATTTGTTTTTGTTGATCACCCTTACATTTAATTCACATTTCATGACTGCTGAATTAATGATGTTCTGCTGATCCATTGCAATTTTAGTACATTATTTTTGCACTTAAACTGTTTAAAACATTCTCTATAATAGAAAATGCTGTTTTTTTGACAAGTACAGTAACTTAAAACTATGCTTAGATTGCATACCCGAAAACTGAGGGAAGTTTTCTCTAAGAAACGCTATTATTCTTAGGGCTTGTGTAAACCACAGGTTATGCTGGCATAATTTATGTTGAACAGTTATGTTTTTCTCCTATAGAGGCAACTATTCTTTTTGTTATAATGAAGTAGTCTTGCAAAACTCTCCTCACCCACTTGACTGGGATGAGTAATTTTCTGGCAAGCGAGTAATTGGCAACAGTTTTTCAACTTTGTAGCTAAGTGTGTTCCAGGGTTTTTTGCAAAACTTGATGATGAAATTATTTTAAATTAAGCTAATGTATGTGGCCTTGACTTGTTTTTGAATTATATTTCTTCTCTTTAATGGTGTGATCATGTGATGAAAAACCCTATTGTAATATATACTCTTAAAGTAACAGATTTCAGGTAGTGTAATGATCAGTGCAGATAGCCTCTACCGATAAATGGTACTGTATCTCTCTCTTATTGTTAAGTTGTAGTCTTGTATATTATGTTTTTGTATCTGATCTGGGAGTAAGAGGAAGTGTGGACCCTGGGGAGCAACTCTTAGAGGCTTAGAGATGCCTCTACCAGGCCTACAGAGTGACAGAGAAAAACTGCTCCCTGTGATGGCTTGGAATAAAGTTGTGGTGAAGCCAGGTCATCATGCATTAATGCCCATAAAGATAAAGGACTTCTGCAGTGAACCTGAAGGAGGGTGTGAAGCTACAAATATCCAGTCAGGATTGCTGTTTAGCAGATCCCTGTTTTGAGCTGGACCAAAGGGTGAGTTCTGAGTAAGAGCAGTTAATGTCACTGACCAGGAAGTGCAGCTAGTGAAAAATCAGACCATGGAGACAGTATACAATGTAGCCGATATCTAAAAACCTTTCATGGGGCACAGATTAAAAGATGTAAAAGAGCTAAGTGTTGACTTGAGAGATGCTGCCAGAGAAGTTGACAAAAAAGTGATTAGAACAGCTGCTCTTATGGTATGCTAGTGTGATCTCCAAGAATAATGAAGATCTTGAGAGATGTGATCAGGTACTGCCTCAGATTGTTCTTAAGTGAGGGAACGTTCCTGTGAGGCAGCTTCCATATCCGATTCCCCTGGTATATTAGATAGCAGTGGAAGAGTTTTAGAATCCTTTCCTCTTCTACCAGATGCTCCTCCCATGTTTTGAGTTCACATATATTGACTTGAAAGGCTCACTACCAGAAACACCAGTATTTGCTGGTAGTGTCTGACAACCTCTCAAAGTATGTGGTGGCACAACTACTGAAGCATAAAGGGTTGACCTCCATTGATGAAACATGTAGTATTGCAGATCAGACCACCACGCTGTATCTGTAGTGATCGAGGAAGAAGTTTGAACCCTGGTTGTCGCATAAGGTTTGCTGACAACTCCAAATAACCCATGTGAGGCCCAATATCACCTACTCTGTGAGTGCTGTAGAAATGGAGACAGTAAACCACACCACTGGTTCCATGCTTAGCATCTGTCAGTGAAGACCAACAAGACTGGAATACAAAAAGATCTTTACATATAATGCTGGCCAGCACTCAACTATCCATTACTCTCCTGATAAGATTATTTTTGGAGTCTGCAAACTCATCCTTCCCTGTGACTTGATGTTCAGGCAGCAAGAATCAACTAGCAAGGTCCCCCTGCATCTACATAGGTGGGTGACATGGCAGAGTTGTATATGAGTGACCTAGGGACGGCATTCCAGAAGATGGAGAAACAGATGAGCCGGAAGCGAGCATGCCAGGCTCAAGCGCCAGGAAATAGGTGAATTATGTGCTCAACCAGGAAGGGGAGAAGGTGTGGCTATGCAACTGGAAAAAGCAACCTGGAAAAAATCCCAAACTGGCTCCCCAAATCCTATGGCTGATGTGATAGTGACAAAAATGCTACCTTCACAGAGAGATGTAGCTGGCACGATGCCAAGGGCTCAAACAGTGACTTGATAAAACAAGGTTCACAGTTTATAAGTGTTGATAAAACAAGGTTCACAGTTTTATCAGACTGGTACAGGTTTTGCCAGAAGGAAAGATTCTAGTCAGACCCTTCAGTAAGTGGGCAGAGACTGGGTAGGAAAATACAGAGTAGGTGTCTACTGGTTAGTGAAACATGCTGATGGCTGCCAGGTGTATCCTGAGGAAGTTAACAGACCGCTCTGAGGATTGTAAGGATAAGTGGGAGTTCAGCATATCCGAAATCTTTCCCTATAAGGGAAAAATTCCTTGTTGGTTACACTCAAATTAACATCTTTTCCACTTTGCTTTGTAACATTTCCTGGTAGAGTCCTTTCTATTACTGCTCAGGAGGGCCTGGACAACAGCCAGACAGGCTTTTTCTAACTCCATCCAAATTCTGGACCTCACAGAGGTGAAAAGTTTCATCTGCCACCTAAAGTTCAGAATGGTGACCTTATGGTTTCCTGGTCCTCTTCCAGGGGGGTTTGAAGTGACTCTGCCACCCTCTTAAGCAAGTCCTGGAAGGCCTCAGAACACAAACTAGGAGTGATATAACTAGTATCTCTAGCAGCAAGGGGAAAGAGATTCTACTTGAGGTACTTCCTTGTCTCCATGGCTGACAAACCCACTACGGTTTTTCACAAGGAAAAGGTGTCCATAAAACTATATCTGAAGTTTTGTCCCTACTGTGGTATCAGACTTTCCACATCAATCAGGATATCTGTTTACCTGTGCTCTAACCTAAACTTCACTCTAGCAGAGAGGAAGTGATGTGGCATTCACTGAACATGTGTAGGACTCTTGCCTTTTACCTGCATAGGACAAAATCATTTAGAAAGTCACCTAGATTTTTTTCATCATCATTCATTTGGCAGAACGTATGAAAGGAGAGGTCATTTTCTCCCAGAGACTGTCTAAATGGTTTTCAGGTACACCCTACTCTGCTATGAGATGAACAATGTCTTGCTTGAGGACAGTATGAGAGCATACTTGACTAGAGCTCAGGCAGTACTGGTTATCTACGTTAGAGACGTTGCTGACATCTGCAAAGCAGCAACTTGGAGTTCTATATACACCTTTACTACACACTGTGCACTGGTGCAAACAGCTGCTTCTGATGCTTCTCTAGGCAGGCCAGTTCTGTAATCTGTTGTGTCTTAGGACTCCAGGCACCACCACCTCAGTAGAGACCCTGCTTGTGAATCACCTGAAGTGCACTACATATAGGGACGATCACTCGAAGATGAGTGGTCACCCACCTTGTAGTTACTTGAGTTCTTTGAGATGTTGTCCCTATGTGTAGTGCACTACCCACCCTCCTTGCCCACTGCCTGGTTTCCCCCTACTGGGAATTGGCCATAGTGAAGGAACTAAGAAGGCAGCAGTTTGGCAGCCCCCTGTATCCCTTGGTTTGGAGCATGAGGAGAGTGGGGGCATACGCTCAAACCAGAAGGATGCTGATAGGATAAATCTCCTGTCCTGAGTGCATGTACACCCTAAAGTACGCTATACATAGGGACAACACATCTTGAAGAACTCAAGTTGCCAAAAGGGGAGTAACCCATCCTTATCCTTGCTGATACAAGCACTGAGGATGCTCAGCAACCATCCCATAGAGAGGCAGAGGAGGATTTGGAGGGACCCCAGCAAGTTCCCGTGTCTAATAATGGAGGAGGAATTGCCAGGTTGTTGTTGGGACCTCGCCATACTGCAGTCTTCAACAGACAGTCCACAAAGGATAGGCCTAACTTAGAGCACATGAAGCCTGCAGTCGCTGATAATCTAGATTAAAATATGAGTGTTGTCTCCATGACTGAATATAGGACTCAAGTGGGCAGACCAACACAGAAACCTGCATGATTGTCAGACTACCTGGCTTCCTAGAAGTTATTGTTTTAAGTTCTTATTTATCTAGGGGAGAATTGTAATGATTAATACAGTAGATGGTACTGTATCTTTATCTTAGTGTTTGTTGTGGTCTTGTATATTGTTTAGGGCTGTCAAGTGATTAAAAATATTTATTGAGATTAATTGCGCAATTAAAAAATTAACTGATTAACTGCGCTGTTAAACAGTAATAGAATAACATTTATTTAAATATTTTTGGATCTTTTCTACATTTTCAAATACATTAATTTCAGTTACAACACACAATACAAAATGTACAGTGCTCACTTTATATTTATTTTTATGACAAATATTTGCACTGTAAAAAAGCAAAAGAAATAGTATTTTTCAATTCTCCCATTACAAGTACTGTAATGCAATCTCTTTATCATGAAAGTTGAACTTACAAATAAAGAGTTATGTACAAAAAATAACTGCATTCAAAAATAAAACAATGTAAAACTTTAGAGCCCTATAAATCCACTCAGTCCTACTTATTGTTCAGCCAGTCACTCAGACAAACAAGTTTGTGTACATTTGCAGGCGATAATGCTGCCTGCTTCTTGTTTACAGTGTCACCTGAAAGTGAGAACAGGTGTTTGCATGGCACTGTCGTAGCCGGCGTCACAAGATATTTATGTGCCAGATGTGCTAAAGATTCAATGTCCCTTCATGCTTCAACCACCATTCCAGAGGACATGCGTCCGTGCTGATGATGGATTCTGCTTGATAACGATCCAAAGCAGTGTGGACCAACACATGTTCATTTTCATTATCTGAGTCAGATGCCACCAGCAGAAGATTGATTTTCTTTTTTGGTGGTTCGGGTTCTGTATTTCCGCATCAGAGTTTTGCTCTTTTAAGACTTCTGAAAGTATGCTCCACACCTCGTCCCTCTCAGATTTTGGAAGGCACTTCCAATTCATAAACCTTGGGGCAAGTGCTGTATCTATCCTTAGAAATCTCACATTGGTACTTTCTTTGCATTTTGTCAAATCTGCAGTGAAAAGTGTTTTGAAAATGAACAACATATGCAGGCTCATCATCATATACATGAAATACATGACAGAATGTGGGTAAAACAGAGCAGGGGACATACAGTTCTCCCCCCAAGGAGTTCAGTCACAAATTTAATTAACACATTATTTTTTTAATGAGAGTTATCAGCATGAAAGCATGTCCTCTGGAATGGTGGCCAAAGCATGAAGGGGCATTCGAATGTTTAGCATATCTGGCACATAAATATCTTGCAATGCTGACTACAAAAGTGCCATGCAAACGCCTGTTCTCACTTTCAGGTGACATTGTAAATAAGAAGCGGGCGGCAGCATTATCTCCCGTAAATGTAAACAAATTTGTTTGTCTTAGCGGTTGGCTTAACAAGAAGTAGGACTGAGTGGACTTGTAGGTTCTAAAGTTTTACATTGTTTCGTTTTTGAGTGCAGTTGTGTAACAAAAACATAAGAACATAACATAAGAGCCAGAAGTCACTCAATGAAATTAATAAGTTGCAGGTTTAAAACAAACATAAGGAAATACTCTTCACCAAATGCACAGTCAACCTGTGGAACTCATTGCTGGGGGATGTTATGAAGGCCGAAAGGATAATGTGTTGAAGGGATTGTAAAGAGGTACAAGAGGCAGGGGTAGTTTGGAAGACAGTGAGGGAAGAAACACGGGTGTAGACTCCAGCTGGTTTGTGCTACACTGATGAGAAAAAGAAGGGGGGGGGGGAAAAAAAGCAGCTGTAAACACAGCTTAATAGGCCAGTGGGCTGCTGCTTTTTTACTGCTCCAGAGTGGCATAGAACAGCTGGTACATACTGATGAATTGGGCCATAACCTGTTTAATTTTTCAAAAAAAAATTAAGGTTAATATTTCATATTTTAAAATAATTAGAAATATCACATGGTAACATTCTCTTTTCAGTTTGTTGTTCAGTGTTCATGTATGAAATTTTTGATTTAAAAAAAGCCTAGAAATTTCCAGACAAAAACTACATTAAATTGGTATGAAGGTTAAGAATGTTTCAGTAATTTTAGGATAAAATACATTTTAAGAATGTTGTAATTATCTCAAAATCAAGGGTTTTTTTAATATATCTAGGAAATTCAGAGTTAAGTTTTAAAAAAGAAATGAAGGGTATAGCATTGCAGATTTAGGGCACCCAAACAACCTTAACTCTGCTTGGTAGGGACACTGGGGGGATGAAAAGAAAAAAATCTAATGGGACTTTAAAATATCAGTTTAAACTAATGAGGGACCACAAACTCTAAAGTGCTTAATCATATGATTATTGCATGGTGTCAATCCTAATTGTGCATTTCTGTATTTTAACCTCTTTAGATTTCTTTTAATGTTAATTTTACCTCTGTCTTTCCGGCAGTTTATAACAATTCATTTGGGGATAATTCCAACATCCCTGAGATATATTTTATTCTAAATTATTTATATGAACTCTTAACCTGAACTCAGTTTTAACATTGTTTGTCTAAATATATATATTTATTTTATGAAAGCCTCTTATTAACAGAACCAGTGTAACATATTTCCTTTGAATCTTAGGAGAAAGATACAAGAGTATGTGAACATCCACTGTCCGATATAGTGATTGCTGGTGAAGCAGCTCATCCATTGCCCCACACTTTCCATCGTTTGCTTCAGACCATCTCTGATCTTATGATGTCTCTCCCCAGTGGTAGTTCATTGCAACAAATGGCCCTAAGGTAGGTACAAAATTGGGGAAAACTATGAAAGGCCCAAGACATCCAAGCATTGTAAACTAACTCCTTCGAAGATTTTGCAATGTATTTTAGAAGTCTGAAGTGCCTGGATATGCTATTTTAAAATGGAGAAAAAAGATATTTCTTTAACCCTTGCATAAACAAAGGGTTTGTAGAGAAAAATGTATTTGATTTTAAATTTTGTACCATATCCATTACTTTTATTGTAAAAATAATTACATTACTGTGTTCTTTAATGTACATGCATAAGCCACATATAGCTTAAATACTTTTTGTTTGAAAAATCTGTCATTTAGCTATTCCACAAAATTTTCTGTATTCTTCATTTTGCTATTATAGCTACTATAAAGGAATATATGGAATAATTATTATTGAACTCAACTCTTGTGTGACCAGGGCCGCCCAGAGGGGGGGGCAAGTGGGGCAATTTGCCCCGGGCCCCGCAGGGGCCCCATGAGAGTTTTTCGGGGCCCCTGGAGCGGAGTCCTTCACTCGCTCCGGGGGCCCCGGAAAACTCTCGCGGGGCCCGGGCCCCCGGAACTTCTTCCGCTCCGGGTCTTCGGCAGCAATTCGGCAGCAGGGGGTCCTTCTGCTCTGGGACCCGCCGCCCAAGTGCCCCGAAGACCCGCGGTGGGGGGTCCTTCCGCCCTGGGACCCGCTGCTGAAGTCCCCAGGCCCCCTGAATCCTCTGGGCGGCCCTGCGTGTGACTATAACAAATATTCCTGCTTTAGACTTTTTGCAGCGCTAACGAATATTTCTTCTTGCCTTCTTCAAAATGATGCACAATGTTTCTGATCCAGATGTTTCCTTTCAAAATGTTTATATAAGCTTAAATTTTAAAAATTGTGCAGTAATTAAAATAATGTAAATACTAATGGTGCTTGCAAAAGTGCACTGATATTGAAAAAACCTTTTAATAAACTTACTTTAATGTGTTTTCAGATGTTGGAGCCTCAAATTCAAACAGTCTGACCACCAGTTCCTGCATCAGAGCAATGTCTTTCACCATATTAACAACATTTTGTCCAAATCTGATGATGGAGATAGTGAGGAGAGCTTTAGTATCAGTATACAGTCTGGCTTTGAAGCCATGAGTCAGGCAAGTTTTATATCAGTAAATAAATAAGTTGTAGATCAAAATGAATTAGTAGATAACCTCCAGCACTATAATCAAGCTATTTCAGTTTTCTAGTTTTTAGCAATCATACTTTATTACATGCAATTTTTATTAATAAATTTGTAGTTTATTTAAATATTTTATGTCAGTAACGAATATCTATCACGATCAGGGCCTTTGTAGATGGTATTCAGATTGTTATATTTAGATTTAAAGATTCAAATATTACCCCTCAACCTGAACCTTATTCAAATCGGTATTTTTGAGTAGTGACCATCCCTACTTTCTGTTACTGGTTGCTAGGGTCAGGAGTGGGAGTGCCTTTTATGTTTGAATTTAAATTAATTCAAAAATTCCTTTTAAATCTCATGTTCTTTTTCTATCTCCTCTTCTTCCTCACATTTCTTCTTTCTCCTTTTGTTATTTTGAAAGCACACATTGCTGCTTTTTAATAAGCATCTACAAAGAAAAGTACAGTAAAGAGAGGATATGGGAATTGAGTAGGAGAAAATAACCTGAGCATTGTTTCCAATTCTTAATACACTTTTTAGCAACTGAAACTGTTTTCCATCGTATTTCCTCTGGTGGCTGGAGCTCAATAAACCAGGAGCTTTGATCATGTAACTTACTCGTTGTGCACAGGTTTCTTCTTTTAATTTAGAGAGTGTATTCATCTTAATAAGTATTCCTTTAAAAAGTGTGTTAGACATTTTTTTACTTGGGCTTCATTTCTGAGGTTTTAAATCATCTTTTTGTTACAGGAATTGTGTATAGTAATTTGCCTAAAAGACCTAACCAGCATTGTTGACATCAAAACATCAAGCCGACCTGCCATGATTGGCAGTTTGACAGATGGGTCCACAGAAACCTTCTGGGAGTCAGGAGATGAAGATAAAAATAAAACTAAGAACATCACAATTAATTGTGTAAAAGGAATCAATGCTCGCTATGTGTCTGTTCATGTAGACAACTCCCGAGATCTTGGGGTGAGAGAAAAATTGTCTGTCTTTATTAAAAGTGCATAGCCAGGGCCTTGTGTATTATTCAGTCACAGATTTTATTAAAGTCCTCCTCCTCCCCACCACTTTTGCCATCCTGTTTGGTTCAGAATTTTACTCCAGAATCTAAATCTCATTTTGAGAAATTAAGTTTCTAACTTTTTTGGTTATGAAGAAAAGCTTCCAAACATAAACGGAATATAAAGTGATTCAGTAAGCCTCATTCTCAGTGGGTTGTTAACTTTGAAACCTAATTATTAGAATTTAACTATCCACATTATAAACTGTTTTCCTGCTGATCGTTTTTTGCAAAAACATCCACTTGGAGAGTTTGTTCCGACAATCCCAAATGGCATCCTTTGCCTCCCCAAATACCAGAAGATCATGACAGTCTCCTGGCCTATTGCCACAATTTCTACTTTTTCTCCTGAAAACTGACACATTATTGTAACACACAGAATGTTTAAATGTAGGGGCTGTGTAAAATACATTGAACTTAATATAAAATTAAATGACACAAGGAATACTACTCTGATTTAATTAATTTAAAATCTCAACTTTTTAATACATCTCTACCCCGATATAATGCTGTCCTCAGGAGTCAAAAAATCTTACTGCGTTAAAGGTGAAACCGCGTTATATGGAACTTGCTTTGATCCGCTGGAGTGCGCAGCCCCACCTCCCCGGAGTGCTGCTTTACCGCGTTATATCCAAATTCATGTTATATCGGGTCGCGTTATATCGGGGTAGAGGTATATATCTGAAGCTGCTACGGTAGCTCTGGTATGGTGTATGGAGTACCCCAGAATCCAGCAGCATTGCCATGGAGTACACAGGGTGTTTGCATGTAGTATGTAACATAGTGCTAGATCTGTAAGTCTGCAGTGTTTCGTATATGTCCTCATTTCAAGAGCACATAGTGATGCAAACAGAACAGTTTGCAGATTTAATTGGAACGTTTCCGTAATTTTTCATTGTCCTAAGTTTTCAATATAAAATCACTTTCATGTTTTTTATTTATACACTTTCTTCTTTCTACTTTTGTATGTAATGAAAACTTTAGATTGCCTTAGACATACAGATATCTTGTGTTTTAAGAAATTAAATGTGCAACTCCATTAATTCTGTGGGCTGGTCCAAACTAAGCCCCCAGTTCGAACTAAGATACGCAACTTCAGCTACGTGAATAACGTAGCTGAAGTCGAAGTATCTTAGTTCGAACTTAAAGGTACTTACCGCGGGTCCACACGCGGCAGGCAGGCTCCCCCGTCGACTCCACCTACTCCTCTCGCGGAGCAGGATTACCGGCGTCGACGGCGAGCACTTCCGGGATCGATTGCTTGCCGCCGAACCAGCGGGTAAGTATAGACGTACCCTGTGTCTCTAAAAAGGCACTCCGTAATGTTAATATGGAAGAAATTACCATAATGCTACTCACTTTCAGAATTAATTGTGGAAGTTTTTATTTGTCTTTTTGATTTTGCTTGTCTTTCGCAGAATAAAGTGACTTCAATTACTTTCTTGACTGGTAAGGCAGTAGAAGATCTTTGCAGAATAAAGCAGGTAACTAATTACAAATATTGCTGCATGTAAAAATAACGTCTTGTTAATGATAAAAATAATAATCCTTTGTATGTATACCACACAGCCCACCTGAGGAAGTAGTTTACACGTGTTACCATAAATCTCAAAATGCTTTACAATATTTAACAAATTAAGCCTCATAACACCCTGGGAAGTTAATACTATTACTGTTTTACATACGGGGAAATTGAACCATAGTGAGATTTCATGGCTTGTCAGAGTCACATAGGAAATCTGTTGCGAGCCAGCGTGCTTTAAACTTCATACCATAAGACCATCCTTTCTTGTTAAGATATTGTCATCACTTTTGACCAATGCCCTTTCCATAGAAAGCCTTGTGTTTAGACATTGTGCAGACATGGGGTTTTTTAAATTTGCACAATCTGCTCCTCTATTAATCTGTGGTGATTTTGCAACAGCTGTCAGGACCATGAATCTTGATTACTGCAATTCCCTCCTATGGAAACAAACTCCTAGCAGGAATTCTCTGTCGCTTGTAGTTTCTTCAGAATACAACAGTGTTTTTCCACACTGTTTTTGAGCAGTCATGGTCATATTATATCTGCCTTATATTCTTTACTGTAGCTTCCAAGAAAAAAAGGTAAATTGGCATTGTTACTTTAACATTACTAGTTGTTTAACCACTGGCTACATGGGTAAGCAACTTCTTTTTGAGTCTTGAACTAAGTGGAAGATCAGACACCTATCTTTTTAAGGCTCCTACTTTTTGTTTTTTTAGCTAATGGGCAATAGTGTCCTTGATGTGCTGTGTGCTAGGATGTGGTACTCACTCTTTATTGGCATCACTGTTAGTTCATCCTTCCCATTTGTAAACAACATCTAAAACCCTTTCTTGCTAAATGTGTTTTTAGTATGACCATTATTGGCCATAATGAATCATAGAACCACAGAAATGTAGGGCTGAAAGGAACCTTGAGAAGTAATCAAGTCCAGCTTCCCTGTATTTGAGGGAAGACCCAGTAAACCTAGACCATCCCTGACAGGTATTTGTACAACTTGTACTTAAAAACCTATATTGATGGGGATTCCACAGCCTCCCTGGAAGTCTATTCCAGAGCTTAACTACCCTTGTAGTTAGGTTTTCCTTATATCTAACCTAAATCTCCGTTGCTGCAGATTAAGCCCATTACTTCTTGTCCTTTCTTTGGGGTCCCCTCTGTCTTTTTCTCAAAACTAAACATGCCCAGTTTTTTAGCATTTCATCACAGGTTAGATTTTCTAACCCTTTTATTATTTTTGTTGCTCTCTGGACTCTCTCGTTTGTCCACATCTTTCCTAAAGTGTGGCACCCAGAATTGGACACTGTATTCCAGCTGAGGTCTCATCAGTGCTGAGTAAAGTGGGACAGTTACCTCACCTATAGTGGTCACAGCTCACTCGACTAGAGCCCAGGCAACAGCGCACTCGACTGGAGCACAGGCAAAAAAAGTTGCTTTCTTGAGATATGCCCCCATTTAGAACATGTGTTGGGCAGTTACCTGGTCCTCAATACTGTACATACACTTTCCCAGCACTACTCTATTGTGGAGACATCCAAATCAGATGCTAATTTTTACAGGGACGTGCAACAATCACTATGTAGATAGACTCCTAGCACTTACCTCCTACAATGTAGATCACTGCTTGATGGACATAGTGAATACGTATATGGATAAGCACTCAGAAGAAGAAACAGTTATTCACTCTATGCATCTCAAAGAACTATAATTACCGTCAGGTTAGTTTCTTTTTGTGGGATGACTTATCCGAACAGTATAATGATTGTTTTTCATTAACTTTTTTCTCCAGAAAACATTGAATCTTGTTTTAAATTGAATCTAAATACTGTTTTCTATGATTTTAAAAAACAAAACAAAACACTTGAGATGAAACCTTGGCTCCATTAAAGTAAATGGGAGATTAGCCACTGACTTCAATAGGGTCAGGATTTCAACCTGTGTTTCTATATTTTTTTTTGTCTGACACAGAATTTGAAAAATTAAGTGCTTTTAACCATGTTTTATATTTTAGACGACTACTTTTCTTACAGGAGGTGAAAGAACTTTATTTACATCAAAGTGATTTACACATTTATAAATTGCTGCTGAGAGCATGAAATAGACTCTGTGGTGCAATTGGATAACCAACAAAAATGACTTTTTACTGATTTTTTTTAAACTGGGCTTTAAAAGTGAGAAGAAAATGAATAGTTACATGTCTTTTTTTATTTATAATTTGAGACTTTGAAATCTTAACCTGTGAAGATTGATAGTTTTATAATAAAAAAGATTTGTAATCTTGTTATTCAGAACAGACATTTGTGTGTCACGTAAGCTATAATTGGTTTCTACAGTGTGTGCTGGATAATTTGTACCAATAACTCACCAGGAGTAGGTGACTCAGTTAGCCTGATACTGTGTTTCAAATTCACATCTTTATATTCCTGTTCATCAGGTTGATTTGGATTCAAGACACATTGGCTGGGTAACAAGTGAACTTCCTGGTGGAGATAATCACATCATCAAAATTGAATTGAAGGGCCCAGAGAACACGCTAAGAGTTCGCCAAGTGAAAGTATTGGGATGGAAAGATGGTGAAAGCATTAAAATTGCAGGCCAGATCTCAGCAAGTGTAGCTCAGCAAAGAAACTGTGAAGCTGAGACACTGCGAGTATTCCGCCTTATTACATCCCAGGTAGGACATTGCAACTATCTCATATGGTGAAACACTGGAGAACATGAAAGCTGCTGAGATTTAATTACTTACTCCTTTTAAAGGCTATTGTTTTTTTTTCTGTGTGTGTGGGTGGTGATAGAGTGGTAGTTAGCTATGATAGAAAAGAACTTGAAGAATTACTACTTCATACAGTGATTAAACATGTTGATGAAGTAAATTTCCTTCTGGAGCTTTTCCATTGTACTGATTTACAGTTGATTTGTTTCTTTTGCCTTTCTTTGATTTAACCAGTCCACTGTCCTGCAGAACCTCATTTCTTTACACTATCAACAACATACTACTTTATATCCTGTGTTTTTTCCCCATTCCTTCCTTTTGTCCACACCTGCTACGTCATTAGTACCCTCCATTTAAAAAGTATGCTGTATCTCTTTCTTGTTTGTCTTGTCATTTTAGACTGTAAACTTTTCAGGGGAGAGATTGTCTTTATTTGTGTTTGTACAGTACATAGCATAAAGATCCTGATCAGGGCTTTTCGGTGCTAATGGAATATAAATAATATAAATTCAGACATTTTGAATCACTATCGTGTGTGTTGGTGATAGATATCACAGAAATTGGAGAGCAAGCTAGACATTTTAAATGTAGAATGACAGGCTTTTTAAAACAGTGACATATTTTAATCAAATGTTAGCGGCTGAAATTTCTCTGATGCTGACTGTCAGTGCAGACTCCTCTCTTTACTATATTGTTGCCAGCAATCAGAAAATCTGATACATGGCACACAAAACTAAGCAATGTTAATCTGTTTTAAACTACAAAGAATGACGGTATAACCCTCCTTATTTTGTCAGCTCGAGAAGTTTTATGTCCATATGAGCCTAGTTTTGAACTTTTGTTTAACCTTTGTTGTAACTTCTCATAGGTATTTGGAAAACTCATCTCCGGAGATGCTGAGCCAACCCCAGAACAAGAAGAAAAAACACTGCTGTCTTCCCCGGAAGGAGAAGAAAAAGTACACAATGTATTATTTATGTTCTACAATTATTATTTTACTGAAATAAGTTGTCCCAGATGTTTTTCAGTCTATTTTGATCCTCTTACTCCAGGTATTCTTCACATCCCAGCAATATTATACTGCTGCCATTGCCTATTTTAAAAAAACCCATAATTAGATGGATTTTTGTGTAATTAATATTTTTGATGAATAGATTATAATTGGGGCTATAGGTTTCATTAAAGAGTCATAGTAATAATGGTACAGATAGGTGATACTCAGGCTCAGGAGCCGCAAGTGGCTCTTTAATGTGTCTCCTATGGCTCTTTGCAGCATATGATATTACGGATAAAAACGGTGTGATTTAATTATTAATCAATCAGGATGCTTTTACTATGTTATTAACCAGTTGTAGAATACTCTGTCAGTCATTTTGCTGTGAGACTAATATAATATACTATATATAGAGAGAGTGTGTAACTGAAATGAATTCACGCTACTGTGGTTCTTTTGGGTAATGTTGATTGCTAATTTGGCTCCTGAACCACTGAGGTCTGAGTATCACTGGTACAAATCATACTAACAATTATGGAAGTCAGACACATATCACAGTAAGCAGAAGAATCAAATCTCTCTGAATTTTTACTGTAACTACTCAAAGCTATTTACTTATTTATTGTAGGAGTTGCTGGAGCTCCCCCTAAAAGGGTTGCTGTTATACATTTTTTTCTGGTTTTATTTAAACACTAAATCACATTGGTTTGCAACAGGAATTTGGAATGGGGATCATTCTGGAGTTGAGGAAGTATTTGTTGCCCCATGAAAATAATTTGGCTAAGATCAGCTGTCAAAAATCACAATTTGCTGTCTGCACTGTGTACAATAGAGCTGTCTTGAGTCTTGCTTATAAAATTGCTCAACAGTCAATCCATACTACCTTTCCCAGTGTCTCACTTGAGAATGCTATACAAAGCTGAATCTCCTGATAGGACCCACCACATGACTGCTGCCTCCCCCTTCTCCCCAAACAAAATAGCCTTACGTTTATGAGCAGGTGTACTGGGCTGGGAATTTGGAGAAGTAAGAGTTTTAGATCCATTCCCTTCTATGAACTGGTGTTAATAATTTTGTGCCCTAATTATTGAACGAGGTCTCATGCTCCATTGAGAGCCTATACACGCTGGGAATAGAACAGAGGAATGAAATTCTCACCTTACTGAATTCAACACAAAAATTTCATTGGCTACAGGGTAAGAATTTCTCCCCTGCTCTCCAATATGGCATACCCAAGAGTCACTGGATTCCCTGCTCACTGCTGCGGCACCTCCTTGTGGGTCATTTGGGGATTAGTTCTCAATCAGTCTAATGCCCCCTCCTTCACTTGCTCACCGTGTGATCTCTCTCTCTTCCTCTTCATGACTCATGGTGATCCCCCTTCATGGTTTGACCCTCTGTCTGGGTCATTATAGCTCTTCCTTTCTGGGGTATCAAAGTCCTAATGGACAAACTGTCTCAGGCAGTCATCTTGTCTACTGTCCTCACTGTGCCACTTTCCCCAGGGCTGGTAGGGGAATCTGGACCCTATGTTTAGCACACATGGTCTTCACAATCCCAGACACTGTTGCTGTTTCCCTAGGCTCCGTCCTACCTTGCTTCTGTAGCTCTGCCCCCACTCTGGGTTATCAGTGGAGCTTCCTCTGTTCCCTATGGCTGTTTCACCCCTCTCAGGTTCTTGCAAGAGTCTGTATTCCAAGGATCTCAGAGCTTACTTCCTGCAGAACTCCCCCCCCCCTTGTTGCCATCCCCTCTCCTCTCTAGGGAGTGCCTGCAAGGTCTTTCCTACAGCCCCCTCTTATCACCAACTTCCTCTTTCTGTGCCTGTCCCAGCTCCTCACGCAGCTGGGCTTCATCAGTAATAAGGCCTTATCAGCCCTGGCTCTACTTTAGGTGCAGCCTATCAAAGGGTTAATTGGCTCTTTTTTCCTACTTAGGCCTTGGGTGGGGTAGACACTCCATCACACCAAGTCTCATCCACTGTGCCACACAGTCTCTCAGAAAGATTAAGAAAAATCTGTTAAGATTCTGCCAAATTCTGTGCTTTCTTAAAAAAGACTCAGAGGGGTAGCTGTGTTAGTCTGGATCTGTAAAAAGCAACAGAGTGTCCTGTGGCACCTTTAAGACTAACAGATGTATTGGAGCATAAGCTTTCGTGGGTGAATGCCCACTTTGTTGGATGCATGCACGAAAGCTTATGCTTATACATCTGTTAGTCTTAAAGGTGCCACAGGACTCTCTGTTGCTTTTTAAAAAAGACTACTCCATGCACGTGTAACCATCTGTTGCAGGGTACTATGCATCCTCTTCCTAATGGTTGGTGTGCAGATGGTAACAGCTTATTCATGCTGCCAGATGTTATAGTTAGTCCTTTTGCTGAAGTGGTAGAGTTTTGTGATGAAGTGTAGAAGGTCCAGGGTTCAAACACTGCTGAAGATAAATGACAGGAGGTATATTACAGTTGCATATGAGAGAATTTGGTTCTGTCTTTATTTCTTTTTGAAAAAGTCTAGGAAATTCCAAAGAGAAAAATGCCAGAGTTAAGGTCACCTGTACAACCATAATTTTGTCCCCTTGTGCATATGCATTATTACATAGTCTTTAATTGCATGATCACTTGTTATTTATTCCACAAGACCCCTGCTCACTCATCCATCCTTCCATTGTCACAATAAAATCTGTTTAAAATGGAAATGATTTTAAAAATCATGAAAATTGTGGAATTATGTATTATTGATCATGGCAAACTTAAATCATATTAGAATTTAAAACTAATAGAAAATGATGGGCTCATGTGACTGGTAATAATAGCATTTGGAATCTTTCATTACCATATTGCTGGTTCAAAGCTGTCCCAGTTCCTAGTAACTTACAAGTATAGTTTTCATTGGATGCTTCTTAAGTGGCCCAGGCCCACTTGAAAAGATTTTCTTAGTCCAGTGAGCAAGTTACTTTTTATGACTGCTTAAAGTAGTTCAACCAGAATGGGGTTAAGACCCAGTGGCAATGCAGTTAAGGCCCAGTGACAAGGCAGGACTTCTGTTTCCAGTGTTGTCAGTTCATCACATTTTACAAGTGCTAAATTAACTGCAGATGATTTATGGTAGATCCTGAAAAGTACATTGCCTGATTTTTGTTCCCTTTGTCATAACAAGTTACATATTATAAATCAGAGATCGGCAACCTTTGGCACGCGGCACGCCTGGGTAAGCACCCTGGTGGGCCGGGCCGGTTTGTTTAACTGCTGCGTCCACAGGTTCGGCCGATTGCGGCTCCCACTGGCCACGGTTTGCCGCTCCAGGCCAATGGGGGCTGTGGGAAGCGACAGCCAGCACATCCCTCGGCCCACGCTACTTCCCGCAGCCCCCATTGGCCTGGGATGGCGAACCGCGGCCAGTGGGAGCCGCTATCAGCTGAACCTGCGGACGCAGTAGGTAAACAAACCGGCCCGGACTGCCAGGGTGTTTACCCTTGCGGGCCGCATGCCAGAGGTTGCCGATCCGTGTTATAAATCATGGATTTTTTTTTTATTTTTATTGTTGAGTTTCTCCTTCTGGAGACATTTAATTTAAAATACATTAAAGACTGTAAAATTGGTCCATGTTACATTAGTTTCTAAAGACTTGATCATTGGTGATCAGTATTAACTTGAATTCATAAGGGTGGGTCTTAGAACACTGAATTTCATTTGTCTGAGCTTGCTGGAGATGTATCTGTACTCTGACCTTTTATATTTTACATACATAACAGGAAGGAAATAAGCACAGCCGACCTGTGTCAGTTTTCCTAACTGCTTTATCTTGGCTACATAACATTTTGCTACACATCTGTATGTTACAAAAATCTGCTCACTTTTAGCATACAATAGATTGGCATTCCACATTCATTGGTGCGACAGTTCAGAAATACTTTAGAAAGTCTTAATCTAATGTTATTGTTAGAGAGCTTATTCCTTCACTCTCCCACTTCCCTGGTCCTTCTCGCATGAACAGGGAGCAACAATACCCGAAGTCCAAAGGTGCAAACAATTCGATGTTTATAGGGGTGAACTTCCAGCAAGCTTTAATCCAAGTTCCTTTTTCCTTATTTTCGAATCCCAACTTACTTCCTGTTTGCCCCTAATTTATATAGTAATATTCTTAGCTATACCTTAACCAATCATTCTACTAAAATTTACCTAACCAATCCTAACATATTGTAATATGATTAGCTAACCAATTATATCCCACCACCTTAATTAGTTTACACCCAGCAAAATTAATTATACAGCAGACAGAAACAATCACAGAACCAGACAGAGACCATGCAAATAAACATACAAAACAATACAGAAGTGAGGATTTCACAACTACATCTATACAGACATAAGGGTTTCCCAACTGTGTCTATTGATAAGTGAGTTCTTACCAGGCAGAAAACTATCAAACTAAATTTCCTTTATCACCTTCCTAACAGCCCCAGATTGCCTTATTTCAATATGGCTAGTTTGGAATGTGAGGATGTGACTGCACGCTTCTCAGCTTATGGCTGCCTCTTAACCAAAGGCTTTGGCCTAAGAACAGGGCCTCAGACTGTCACAGTGAGAGAAGGCCCTTACACAGATTCTTTCTTTTATACCTCTATAACTAGCTAAATGATAAACATATACCTAAATTCTTAAAGTATAGGCCTTTACATACAAGCTTGAATATCTATATCCTAACAGTTATTTCTGCTTTTTATAAAGGCAACTTCAGATGCAGATCTGAAAGAGCACATGGTTGGAATCATATTCAGCAGGAGCAAACTGACAAATTTACAAAAACAGGTTTGTGTAATACAGTTCTTGAGGTGTTAAATGTTTACCTTAAATTGTAACTACCGGAAAAGAGCATAATTATAAATCTTTTGTTGTTTAACATTTTTTTACTTGAGTATTTTTCATCCTTAATAGTATTTTCCATACTTAAGGCTCTGTTTCCATTATAAATTACATATTTAAAGATTTATAATTTGGCTTTAAAATTTAGCAGTGAACTGTAACTAAAAATAAAATCTTATCCTATGAACCTTCTTTTAAAATTATAGTTAAGTGGAATACAAGTTGTCCTAATGTTTACTACTAATAGGTAATGTTGGCATACCTCGTTCAATATTTCAGATGAGTCTCAGCTGCCAATTTTAGGTACTTATTTAAAACGCTTTTTCCCCTTCTCGCACCAAAAAATAAGTTTAGATTTCTTAGATTATGGACAGGGACCAGCAAGGAGATCAGGATTTGGATTCTGAAACTACCCCACCCACAATGTCTTCGGATGTTTGGATCTGTAGTTTTGTTTAGCTTCATCTGTTTTTAATTTATTTTTTTACTCAAACATAGAAAAGTGGCTATTGTGCATCTGAGGTAACTTTAAGAAATTTCTTAAGATTTTTTATTTAACTAAATTCTCCTTTCACATAGTAAGATTAGCCATTTTCTGTGGGATAAACATTATAGCAGAGATTTTCAAAGGAGCCTGAGAGGAACTAAGTGCCCATCTCCCATTTAATTTCAGCAAGATTTAGGTGCCTGTTTGCCTTTTCCACCTTTGAAAAGCCAAGCCTTACAAGCTTTAAAATCTTTTAAATGTGTTTACTTTTTTTAACACGTTATTGGCTAAATTATATGCATTTAATAATGTGTATATATACATAACAATAAGGGTTTTTTATTGTCTCTAAGATTTCTTAAATATGTGGTTAGAAAAGAGATTATAAAGTGGTTTTAAGGAGGTACTCTCTTTTGGGATGGTATATGTATCTTTTGACTTCTAGTGTGTTTTCCTGGATTTTAAATAAAAACACAGTTATGTGATATTGTCACAAACTGAGTCCAGCAAATTCAGTATTATAGGTACATCTTTATCCTTAATTGCATTTATAAGGGGGAGTAATAGAAAAAATCAAAATGTTATGGGCTTTTTTGGTTTATATTGCAGTCTTGAAGGTGTTTTTGCAATTTTTTTTTTTTTAGTTCTTACTAAGCTACTGTGTGTGTGGCATTTGTTTGGTTAGGTATGTGCTCATATAGTCCAGGCCATCCGAATGGAAGCAACCCGCGTACGTGAGGAATGGGAGCATGCAATCTCTAGCAAGGAGAATGCCAACTCGCAGCCTAATGATGAAGATGCCTCTTCTGATGCTTATTGCTTTGAGCTGCTGTCCATGGTTCTGGCACTGAGTGGTTCCAATGTAGGTCGTCAGTACCTGGCTCAGCAGCTGACTCTACTCCAGGATCTCTTCTCACTACTGCATACTGCCTCTCCCAGGGTACAGAGACAGGTGAGTGTGCTAACTACTCCTTATCTCTTGCAGTGCTTCCAGCAAAATAATCCAGTGCTAAAAATTAGATCATAATGTGCTTCACAGTACAGAATGTATGTGAACTGATTTTTGATTCAATTTAGTAGTTTGCCTCATTTCTGATTTTCATTAAACAAAATGTGTGTATAATTTTCACTGTCAAATTCAAAATGTCCTCAAATATGAGATATGAAATATTCTCAAATAAAATAAAAGCAGATTTTTGTAGTGTGACTATATATGGAAGACAGTTAGCCTTAATAGCTCAGGTTCTCACTCTGCATCCCCACCCATCTCATCCCAAAAGGTTTGCGATGCGAGCCTTTTTTGGCAATGTGAACTGCCTTATACAAAATCTACACCAATGGAAATTCTCCCCGGATTAGCACAGGGATCTAATAGTCTTTTTGCATTGTTATGTGACAGGCCCATAGAGGAGGGGGAGAATCACTTGTTTTAAATACAAAAATGTGTGCAGTACAGATTAATACAGCGCAATAGCCCTTTTAATATGAAGAGAATTATTTTCTCCATTTGTCATTTTTTTTTTCAGATATATTACATAGATATATCTAACACACAGGAAATATGTGCAAATAACATGAAGAAAAGTGCAGTGTTATGTAAAGAAAGTCCCCAAACTAATAGGCAGTTCTAACAATCATCAGTTCAACACAACCTTTAAACTGTGAGCAAGATTGGATTAAGACAATCTGGGGCCCTACACCCGCCATTAGAGGGAGCGCCCTCAGCCGCACCCCCTTTGCTCTGCCCTCATGAAGTGATCCTGTGGCATCAACCTCCTCCCCCAACTTGGCGTGCTAGTGACAGACAGCACGCTGCCCTCTTCTAGAGAGGCTGGGGCAGCAGAATGGGGCTCCTTTTTTCTGCTACAGAAGTGATAGTGGGGTCCCTCTTCCCCTCATGGATAACATGAGTGGCAGCAGACTTCACCTCTTTCTCCTAGATTGGCATAGGTGCATCAGGGGAACCCCCCAGGTGTCTGAGTGTACCTGCTCAGGTGGGTGGAGGGCTGGCTGAGATAGTGGCACTTTTCCTGCCACACACAACTCTGTTTGGATGGTGTTGGCAAGAAGCAGTGAGTGTTGGAATTAACACCCCATGATATTCATAGAGGAATTCATACCACTCTGAGCCAATTCTTTCAGATTGTTTGCAGATTCAGGCAGACGTAAGTTGGACTTGTCACTTTTTCAAGCTTTTCTCCAAAATCATGAGTGCTAGAAGGTTAATTAAAAAGAAAACATGAAAGCTCTGATTCTGAAATTATTACAAGGTGGTAGTTTCTTAGTGCCTATACCTTTATCTGGTCCTGTTAGTGAACATAAAACAAGTGAAATCCATTTAAAAAATAGCTGTTTCAGTTGCTTGTTGTTACTTACAAAGAATGCTATCACATGGCACTATTACAAAATTATTCAAATACAGGAAGCAAAAATTTTTCTTTAAAATCTGAGAGCCATTACTTTTCCTATTTTAAAATCTAGCCATACTACTTTAGACATAGCTACAGCAAAAATTATTGTAGTTTGAAAACTGAAATCCTCTATGCAAGCAGCTCTTAATGAAGAACAGTATCATAGTTGGGGACTGGTTGAGTGCTCCAGGCCAACAGCGCTGCCTAATGGAGACACTCCAGGATATACCTGAGTCCAAAGGTTGCTTTCCCTAGTGGCATTATTTCAGGGTAGAATCGCATACTGGAGAGAGTCCCAGGGCCACTTGTACTAGTGGCAATATATTACACAGTAATGTCACCCACTGGAAAGAGTCCAAAGGCCGTTCTGCCTGGTGGCAATATCACAGGGCCCACTAGCGAGCATGGGGTGGGGTAGGGGAACCTGGGCCCACCCTACTCTACCAGGTTCCGACCCAGGGCCCTTTGAAACAGTGTACCCTGACACAGGGTTCAAGCTTGGAGCCCTGGCTGCTTCCCGGCAGGAGGTTGCTGCAACCGCTCTCCTCCTTAGTCAGCCCAAACTGAGTTGCGCTGCTCCCTTTTGAATGCTCCCTCCACTGGGAGCGTGCCCAGCAAGGTGAGTGGGCATGGCCTCTTGAGTCCAGAGCAATTTGTTAACCCTCACCTTTCCAGTGTAGGGTTGTTACACCCCTTCATAGTCTTTGCTAGGTTTGGAGGGGAATAAGAGATTGGCTGGTTGCTTCTGAGTATTTGTACAATTTTAGGAAAGCCTACTGAATTGCTGCTCCCTTTACATCATCACTACCCTTTCTTTCTGCCAAAATCCACAAGTAATGTGGCTTCTGCTGGAACAATTTGTGATTTAATGTTAATTTTATTTTATTGTGTCACTGAAATACAAGGGAAAAAAAGTTACCTGGTTATAAGCAATAGGAGAAAACGTGGCTACTGGTATTTTTGGAGTCTTTTCTCTGTTTTTGCTACACTCTGTAATACATCATACTGCATATTACAAGCTTTTATTTAAAATAAAATCATCTGTTTCTGCGAAGATGATACCCTCATGTGTAAACAAATGTGTGTTGCTCACTTAACCCACCCTTGCAGAAACTATCTTCAGCCAGAAATAGTACTTCCATTGACTTCTGAGATTTAAAAATTAATTGGCATCTAATATTAAGCACAATTTAGCATCTAATATTAACACAATATTTTAATTTTTCTGTTTAAAAATAAATTAAAAACAGAAAACTAGGTCAGTGCAATGTTAAGGCTGTACAGTTTATAGCTTAAAATTTAAAAATCAGGAATTGGAGGAGTTAAGTTTCCAGAAGCAATTTTAACCTGGTCACATTGCAAATCCTTTGTACTTTATCTTTACATTTAACAACATAAACAGAAGTATATTAAAATAGAAACAGAGAAATATTTCCTGTATGCAGTGTGACCAAGTTAACATTACAGTTTTAACCTGGTGTTTTGTTTTGTTTTTTTTTATTTCATTGTGGTTTTTATTTTAACCAGGCAAACCTGTATTGTATTAGAATAGGGAAATTTATTGTACTATTTATAGTAAAAGTTTGTCTAGGTTTGAATGTTTTCGAAAGGCAAGAGACTTACAAAATTAATGAAAGGTAAGATATTGGGGAGGAGAATCTCGTTTAGTATAATAGCTAATTGTGGCGACTGAATGACCTCTACTGGAAAATGTTGACTTTAATTGGAACCAAAAATTGCTGATTAGGTTTCTTTCCTTTGAGTTCCTGTAATAGCAGTTTTGTGTCTGCTCAATACTTAAATGGAGAAAATTTAGACCAACTCTAATAAGAGTATTTCTCAGCAAACATTTCTGATAGCTAGCTTTTCACATTTTGCACAGACAAGCATCAGTCAGCCCTAAGATGACCATTTAGTGCCTAGCTATTGCTTCTTACATTTCCCTACCTTCTTGTTAGTAAGTATTCTTAGTATACCACATAGTCCTTTTGAAAGTCTCAAGCCTTAATTATGAATTTATATGCTATGTTGCATTCTGTATTCCAGTGTAAGTAATCAGATTTTCAGTATAGCAGCTTTTAGTTGTATTTGCATAAGGTGCTTGGATACTTCTTTTTATTGTAATTTTCCTATAAGTAACTGCATTAATAATAATTATGCTTGAAATTTATATAGCACATTACAATTTACAAAGTATGATACAAACATTACAAAATTCCTGAGAAAGATGATTTAGAAGTTAAAAAGTAGATTAACTCTTCTTATGAAAATGACATACCAAAATAGCTTATAAATAAGTGAAAAGTGCTTTTGAATATAGCTTTGAAAATTCAGCTATCTCCTTTAAATTTGTGTTGCTTTGGTTCTTCTGCTTAGGTCACATCATTATTAAGACGTGTTTTGCCAGAGGTGACCCCTAGTCGCTTGGCTAGTATCATAGGGGTAAAGTCTCTGCCACCAGCAGACATAAGTGATATTATTCACTCAACGGAAAAAGGAGATTGGAATAAACTGGGTATCTTGGACATGTTCCTGGGGTGCATTGCCAAAGCACTCACTGTACAGCTAAAAGCCAAAGGAACCACTATAACTGGAACTGCTGGCACTGCTGCAGGCAAAGGAGTTACTACAGTTACACTTCCAATGATTTTCAATTCCAGGTTAGTAAAAGCTATATTTTGTCAAGCTAAAGACAAACAAAAGCCAGAGATTTTAAAGTAAAATACACTCTTTATCTCTCCCTTTTATAATCTGAAAATAAATATTTGTGCCCTACTATTAGAACTATTTAATTTGACATAGTGTTACTATGTTGATGTAAAAAGCAGGATACTGAATAAGTGTAATGTTCCTTTAATTACTTGTGAAATATACTAAGGCATTACCTTTATTAATTTAATTTATCTTATTTATTATCTTTTGCAGCTATATTCGCCGAGGTGAAAGCCATTGGTGGATGAAGGGCTCAACTCCTACACAAATTTCAGAAATCATTATTAAGCTGATTAAGGACATGGCAGCAGTAAGTTTACATGCTCTGAGAGTTACTTTGATGTTGAAACACTTCTGATCACTGAACAGTTCATGTACTGTGTTTTTCCTGAGGAACCCTGCTTCATTCAGTGCACTGTGAATGAGGTAGAGATCTCAGGAAGAGAAAGGACGGTCTTTAGGTTAAGGCATTGTACTGGGGCCAGTAAGAATTGGGTTCTATCTCTGGCTTTGCCCACATTTTCTGTATATTGTTGAATAAGTCATTTCGGAAGTAGCGGCTCACTTTGTTCCTCATTTGTTAGATGGCCAATGTGAGACACCTAGAATCTGATTTTTCAGGAGGGCTGAGCATTCAAAACTCCATTTGAACTCAAAGGAAGTTGTTAGTTGCACAGCACTTCTGAACTGTCACTGGCAAGTTTAATTATTGAATTTTTAATTTTTGAATGTTTGACTTTGCAAATATAATGTTATTTTTATATATTTGTATGTAATTATTTTAGGCAAAGGTAGTAGAGCCACCTATTGCTACGGTTGCCAAACACTCTCCACTGTAAGACCCTATTTCCAGTTCCTTATTACTTTGGCAAACTATGTATTACATCTATACTTCTGACCATAGAAGAGTCTTGCTCAAAGAACGTCTGCTGGGTGACTGGTACGGTGGTCCTAATAGTTTAAATGCTGCCTGCCAATAACTGTTTTCAGTGACTTATAATGGAATACCAAAAGTGTCTTTGGCTCTTGTGAGAGCTTGGTCAACTTTGTGTTGATATTCAGGTATCATCTTGTCTATAAATGAAATTATTGTTGGGAGTCTTTTGGATATAGTAGTGTAACCGTGCCTCCATGGGTCACAACTGAGAATACCAAATTCAGGACAAACTGCTGAGAAATAGGGCAGATACACCCCAAAACAGGAGGTAATTCTCCCATGAGATATACCAAACCAGCAACAAAAGTAAACGTCTGTTTCACCACACTTGCTAACAAGATGTCAGAACAGCAGTTTCCTTAGGCATTCCAGTCCTTGTATCATCACCAAAAACACTAGACTTAGGCTAGGTCTACACTACAGCGGGGGTCCGACCTAAGATACGCAACTTCAGCTACGTGAATACCGTAGCTGAAGTTGCGTATTTTAGGTCGGCTTACCTGGCGGTGAGGACGGGGGAAAGTCGACCGCTGCCGCCGACTCCGCTGCCGCCTCTTGCCGCGGTGGATTTCCGGAGTCGACGGCAGAGCGATCAGGGATCGATTTTATCGCGTCTTCACTAGACGCGATAAGTCGATCCCAGAAAACCGATTGCCTGCCGCCGGACCCTCCGGTAAGTGTAGACAAGCCCTTAGAGATTAGTGGTTTTTTAAAACCAATTTAATCAAATAAAGATTCTTCTGATCCCAAAGGACCAGCCACACAACTCAGATCTTACCCAGAAATCACGCTGTTGCTAATCCCTTTAGTTAAAATTACCTGGTCAGTCTGTGGTGTTTAGAGAGAGATAAGAAATGTAAATTACAGGTGGGGAAGTTTGGTGTATTCACATTTCTGGTGTATTGAGAATGGAGTTTAGGAGGTTAGTGGAATTACTTTTTTATTTCCTAAGGATAGCTCAAAAATCTATTTCTTTCTTTCAAGACAGATTTTCACCTTTTTTCAGACCCCTCCAGCACATACATTATAATATAGAAATGCATGGGATTTGTTTTATTAGTTAATGGGTACCTAAGGATGGGAAGAATGTGTGTTAGTTACTATATTTTTACAAAAATTCATGATTTCCCTGTTAATGAAAAGTAAGTACATCAGTTTTAAGCCACTGGTTTTGTAAATGTCTACATTACATATGACAACATTGATGAAATAATTTTATACATCAGTATTATTTTCAATTTTTAAAATGTTAATAACAGAACACCACTGTTTTACTTTCACCTGTACATGGGACACAGACAGTTTTGAAGAGTATTTATAACTGTGGTTTTATGTATTAGTTTCATATATACACTTCCTCTGTCTGTGACCTTCAGCTGTGCTGGACAGAGAGGGAGCTGTGTGTGAGGGGCCTGCTCTTTCCTGGACTCTTGAAACAAATTGCCCTTTGCCCAGCCCTCAAGGGTCAGGCTTGGTTGTTCCTAAAACTGAACTTGCACTGTAATGCAAACATTGAACTCCAATCTCTGCAAAATGCATGTGTGTTTGTGCTATTCACATGGTTTACTCTTTAAATTCATGTTGTTCCATTTCTAATGAAAGTATGAGATGAGAGTTAAAAGAGTGCAGTACAGTGTGAGTTACAGGAATGTTTTGTGGCATTATATGTTTCTTTCTGGGAGGTGGCAGCACTTTTCTTGATCGAGAGGAGGAATCTGTCAGTGAAAATAGACTCATAGACTTTAAGGTCAGAAGGGACCATTATGATCATCTAGTCTGACCTCCTGCACAATGCAGGCCACAGAATCTCACCCATCCACTCCTATGCCTGAGTTATTGAAGTCCTCAAATCATGGTTTAAAGACCTCAAGGTGCAGAGAATCCTCCAGCAAGTGACCCATGTGCCACGCTGCAGAGGAAGGCGAAAAACCTCCAGGGCCTCTGCCAATCTGTCCTGGAGGAAAATTCCTTCCCGACCCCAAATATGGCAATCAGTTAAACCCTGAGCATGTGGGCAAAACTCACCAGCCAGCACCCAGGAAAGAATTCTCTGTAGTAACTCAGATCCCACCTCATCTAACATCCCATCACAGACCATTGGGCATATTTACCTACTAATAATCGAAGATCAATTAATTGCCAAAATTAGGCTATCCCATAATACCATCCCCTCCATAAACTTATTAAGCTTAGTCTTGAAGCCAGATATTTCTTTTGCCCCCACTACTCCCCTTGGAAGGCTGTTCCAGAACTTCACTCCTCTAATGGTTAGAAACCTTCGTCTAATGTTCCTAATGTCCAGTTTATATCCATTTGTTCTTGTGTCCACATTGGTACTAAGCTTAAATAATTCCTCTCCCTCCCTGGTATTTATCCCTCTGATGTGTTTATAGAGAGCAGTCATATCTCCCCTCAGCCTTCTTTTGGTTAGGCTAAACAAGCCAAGCTCTTTGAGTCTCCTTTCATAAGACAGGTTTTCCATTCCTCGGATCATCCTAGTAGCCCTTGTTAATGTTAGGGATGAGTGACAAGTAATGCAGCAGTCAGCCCTAAGGTGATTATTTGACACTGGCTGCTGCATTCTACATTTTCCTCCCTTCCCTCTAGTAAGTATTCCTGTTATATTTTCCCTTTCTCTTATTGCTAAGATGGAATGTTACCGCAGTTCCTTCTATGCTCCCAAAGCAAGTTCTTAGATCAGTGAGGGTTATCCACCCTTCCCCCAGTTGTCATGCTTTTTAGATGATTCTTAGTTCATGTCACTGATATCCTTGGGAACTTAATCTGCTGAGGCACTACACAAAGAGTAGGTCTACACTTGTGGCAATGTGTAGAATACAGACACTGCACGCCCAGCTAGCTCAGGTATAAATATTGGTGTAGACAGTGAGCCACTCTTTAGGTGGGTAGAGTACCTTACATCCTGAACCCTAGGGTACATACCATACACAGCTTTCTACAAGCCCAAGCAGTACTTCCCATGTCTACACTGCTGTTCTTGGCCACGTAGTCTCCGACTGCCGGGGCCTTTCCCCACCATCATGAAACACTTCGGCAGCAGGGAAAGGCTCCAGCAGCCTTGCCATTGCTGAAGCCTTTTCCCTCTGCCGCCCCCAGCTGGAACCTTTCACTGCCATGTGAGTTTGGATGCCTTTCACTGCAGCATGGAGCTACATGTACCCTACCTGCCGTCACAAGTGTAGACAAGGCCAAAGTTGCCAATAATTACCACATCGATATCTGAGACTAACCATTTTTCTGTATGCTTAGAAAAAGAAATAACTGGTAACTGAATAGCATTTGCTGGAGAATGCTGACTTTTTAACTGTGACCACTGTACTTTAAATTCCCTTATTTCTAGCTTCCCGTTGAGTTCCTTTAATTGCAGCTTCATTTCTACTTGATATTTTAATGAGGAAAGTGGTAATATGTTAATGAGTTTTAGAAAAATTATCTACAATTCCCTCTTTATCAGGGTCACCTGTCTGAAGCTTGGTCCCGTGTGACAAAAAATGCTATTGCTGAAACCATCATTGCTCTGACCAAAATGGAAGATGAATACAGATCACCAGTGCGATGCATTGCAACAACCAGGGTAAGGACTTTGTCAGATTTACATCAGTTTGTTGCACACATTTGATAACAGCAACATCCTACTAATGGCACTCCCACTGGTTAGCATAATGTTTGGTTCCATATGTCCTCACAGTAGTAAACTTTGTATACAGGGAACAGAAATTACAATTGCTAAGTCCTGCTCTGTATGTGAGGTGTATCCTGCGTACTCTGTGCAGGGTGGTGGTTGGCAGAGCCAGTAAATATGTATTATTTTGTATGTAACAGTTTCAGGGTACTGTGTACCTCCATTCTGAAGCTCTAATTTATAACTAATTATGTACAAGCAATATGGTTTATGTAACACTAATGTATGTACAGTTTTTAATAAAGGTAAACAGCAAAACTTTTTTAAAAGATCAGTAATATAATGAACATTTAAACTTAAATTTTAAATACAGTTTTAAATGAGTTTCTCCTTCATTTATTTATCTGCCATGAACAAAGTTGAAGATTCTGTATTTTCTCTGCAACATGGATAGAATACCTCAAAAACCCGATAATAGCAGAGCAAAAGCCTTATCGTTGTATGAAATCACAGACCATTTAATTTTTAAGTTGTGTGTGTGTTCCTATGGTGTGGAGGAATAATACTATTCCACTTGGCATTCGTGCAGTGAAAAATAAACACACAAAGGTGTATTTGCTAATTAGAAATATTTCCCATTGTTCAGGGCAAATAATTTGAAAATTCCTGTCACACTGAACTCTACTAAAAATTAGCATCGATGTGTATTGGTTGGAAGAAAACTTTGTAAATTTTAGATGATGTTGAAAATGCCTAATATTTAAAACTTATTTAATAGGAATGCCTTTGCCACTGAGATTTGTAAGCCCAAGAAGTTAGATATGTAGTAAAGTTAAACAGATGTGCAAAACCCTTTTTAAATCTTTTTTTTTTCCAATTCTGAGATATTCTGGTTCACTGAACATTGCAACATTATAGATACCTGAGTCTCATGGTAATCCATGATATTTGATGTCACAGAATGATGCACACTGAGATATTGCTGAACCAGGAAGGCACCAAGAGACTTCACAGAGGGAAGGAAGAATTTTTTACAAGCTAAATCTTCAAAGCCATACTGTGATATCTAGTCAAGGCCCTCTCATTTGACAGTATCTAGAACTGTATGTCTGGAACTGGATTCAGAGAGCCCTAAAAAACTCATTGGTCTGAGAGCACCTACATTTGTTTATTTCAAGGCACATTGCAAGGCCTCTGTTAATTCAGGCTTTTTATCTGCAAGAGGAAAGTATGTCTTTTTTCGGAGGAGGGAGGGCTAAAGGATGGTGGTGGTCTCATATGCTGATGTTTTCAATTTAGTGTTACTATTTTTTGTTGTTTTGAAAACTGTAAATGAACATAGGTGTATTTAATACACTTCTTAGAAAGTGTTAATATGTAAAATGCATGCCAAATATTTATATAGAATAAAAAGATAATTTTCTTTTATTATCAACACCAGATATGTTAAAATAATTTACATAAAATAATATTTTGTGAAACTGTTGGTAGTAAAAATATTCAACATTTTAGTCCTCAAAGGATTTTCCATATATCTTCTTAGGTAATCCTTGTTTATTCTGATTCAAGATAGTCCACATATTTCAATTTTCTTCTGTATGAAAGAAATATAACACAGTCAAATTGAAGAATTTTTTTGGAGCAACTCTAAGCATCCTCCACAGAATGAACAAGAGTTACCTTCTTCCTTTCATTTTTCCTTTCTAGAAATGTTTGCCTTCAGTTAAACTAATCTCTGAAGCTTGGTTTGAGAGACTTTCAGCAGAAAAAATGCTACTCTTAGAATCATAGAATATCAAGGTTGGAAAGGACCTCAGGAGGTCATCTAGGCCAACCCCCTGCTCAGAGCAGGACCAATCCCCAACTAAATCATCCATGGATAGAGGAAATTCATTTACTCTGTCTCTTGGGCTTTCAACACTCCAAACTATTATTTTATGCTCGTCTCAGGTTCCTAATATTCATAGACCACGAATCTCCATATTTTTAGGCTGTGAAGAGCACTATTCAGCAGCAAAAAGCCTCTGGAAGAGCTAAACCAAACTTTGTCTGTGTTTAACTTCACCCAGGGACATACTATGTTTCCGAGCCTTTTCTTCTTCCCATAGTCCTCTTTTATTTTAAAAATAAATAAATAAAATTAAAATCTTTTGTTGAAACCTGGCCCCATGATGTGGCTTCCAGTATTGCTCCTCTAACTTAAAAATAAAAAAGTTAGATTTAGTAGTAAGTACTGCTAAGTGACATCTTTTAAAACTTCCAGCCCCACCTCTCAAGGCTGAGGTAACTTCATCATTGTAATTCATGTGGCAAAAGTATTTTATGCTTTTTGACTAAACAGTTGACGATTTAGTGGTCTCGGTGGAGGATTGGTCTCCGAGCCCTAGTCAAATATTTTTGGCTGTAGTAGCTGGCATTTCTACTCTTCCAGAAGATAGAAATTCTTATCTCTCATAGAACTGTTGTGTGAAGAGGGAGGTCCCCAGCAGCTGCAGGTATTTTGCCATCAAGGTCTATATTAAAACGTTAAGCTAATTCCCTTTTCCATCTCCTTCCTCATCTATTCTCTGCATTTTGAGTATCACTTAGTCCTAGTCCCCTATCATGGAAAAGATACGAGATAATGCCATCTCCTTCATGCTTCAGTCAGGACTTAGAGTAGCTCCAAACACCAGATTTCTTCTCCTGGCAAGTGCGCAATAAAATCCGTAAATTGAAAGATGATAAAGTAAAGTTATAGGTCCTGGCTCCAAAAGTAAAATTCAGTAGATTAAAAAATGTACCTCATTAGGGCAGTGCTGTTTCCCAGGAATCTTGATAAGTGATTCACCAGCAGCCCGAAAGATGCCATTTTATCTCCAAATGAAAGATCATCCCACATTTGCCATCTCCAATCCCTATTACATGTAATTTTGTGTAAGATTCAGGTGAACAAAGAAAACAGTGTTAGGACCCAGAGTTCTCAGAGAGTTCTGCCTGTTTGAAGCCCTCACTTACTTTTGAGGCTGCCACTTAGATATATTAAAGTGTGAAGTAACTTGAATCAGTCATAAAAAACGCCAATGGTGTTTCTCTTGATTAGGACAATTCACACAGACCACCCAGCTGTTCTGTGAATTCCTGCTGTAACTTTAGCTTGTTTTTTCTATTGGTATTCTTTATCAGCAGTGTATACTGACATTCTCTATTTATTTCTGTATTATTCCGTAAGTGTATTGACAAAGCTTGTTCAGTTTGGCAGTGGTTGTGCTTTATCTACCATGTTTCTCTACAGCGTACTATGATTGATTTGCCTTCTCTGCCTCTCTGTTGTATAGTTAACTAATATGTTAATATAATTTTAAGGTGGGAAAACTGGGGAGAGATGGGTTAGTCCCAAGATTTGCACCCAAAAGTCAGTAACTTTTATTCATGTGCCTGACTCTCTTTATGTGATGTGGTAGAAGAATCCATACTAAGTGGATTGACCTGAAAAGAAGGCAGTTGAAAATTGTGTTTATTCCTAACCATGAGAATTACCTTTATTTTAGTCTTTTGTGTCTACTTGGAATATTTCTATAATACAACCCTCTCTTTCAACAGCTCTGGTTAGCCCTAGCATCCCTGTGTGTGCTTGATCAGGACCATGTAGATAGACTGTCTTCTGGAAGATGGATGGGAAAGGATGGACAGCAAAAACAGATGGTAAGACTTCAAATTCAAGATATTTTTTTCTCTTTTAAACTTGGATTGCATTGAATTTACTTTTCAAACAAGCAGTAGCAATGACAAAGATTACAATAGCACATGATATGTAGAATAAACATTCTCAGATTTCCTCACGAGGTTATACTAGCCAGACAATGTTCAGAAAATGGAACCCAAGGGAATATCCAGGAAAAAGGAACATATAATATGACAGCCAATATGTAAGATCAAATAGCAAAAGGTGAAAAACAAATACATTCTTTAAATACATCAGAAATAGAAAAGCTTTCAAGAGAACTGGTGGTTCGATTGGCCCACCAATGATTAAAGGGAGCAATTAAGGAGGATAAGGACATTGCGAAGACTTTAAATGATTTTTTTTGCACCAGTCTTCACTGGAGAAGATGTTGGTGGAGACACCTACCCTGGACCTACTCTTTTCTGGTAATAATAATGAGGTATTGTTAGAGCTGAGTGAATGATATTTCAGTTTGCTGGTTTGAGCCACATCTGAACTTTTTCAGAATGTTTGGCCAATCAAAAAAGTGGGCAAAAAGTCCATTTCAGGTTGAACAGAATGTTTTGTTCAACCTGAAATGTTTTTATTTCTGTGCATTTTAAAGGGCCAGAGTCACAAAAGAGAAGGAGGAAGAAGTGATGGTGTTCCCCCTTATAACTTTTAGCCCAGTGTATTCTGTGGGGTCTCTCTTAGTATCTTCTGTTGAAGCTGTTCCACTTTGTATAAATAATTCAATAGATAATGGAGCAGGAATTGAATTTGGGTCTCCCCACTCCCAAATTAGTGCCCTAACCATTGGGCTATAGGGTAATCTAAGGTGGGTTTCTTTCTATCCTGTTAAAGCTGTTCCACTTTGTATAAAATACCTGAATAGTCATTGGGCGTCAGAGAGAGTGTGAGAATGACCCTATTTCCTGGTAATTAGGGCACTCACACGGGAGGTGGGAGACCCAAGTTCAAGTCCTTGTTCTAATGACTATTTAAGTATATTATATAAAATGGAACAGCTTCAGCAGGAGAGATTAACCGGTCGTCACTTAATGCAAGGCGGTTACATATTTGTAAATGTTAATGTGGACACCGCACAAACATTTGTTCAAGGACACAAAAAAGGATTGCTTTCTGCCTTTCCAGAACCTGACAGCAGTTGTCTCTTCTCCCCTGTTTTTCCCCAGGGGAAAGTTAATTGGATTACAGTGCAGGCTCTTTGCACTGTTCAATGGAGACAGACAACAGGGCGTGGGGAGTCAGAGCTGGAATCCATCTTGCAGCTAGGAAGTAGGGGAAGTCAGAAGAGTAGGCTTGTGAGCTAGGCAGATGAAGAACTAGTCCAGCAGTCAGGGAGAAGAGCTGCTGAAGTCTGCTTCCAGTTCCCCACTCCCTTGCATACCTAGCTGGAAGGAGGATGTGTTTGTGTTGCAGTAGAGATGGAAATGGAGAGTGTTTTATAGCAGTAGAATAAATTAATGTTACAGTGGAATTTAGGGTTTGTTACCATGGAATTTGTTCACATTGTACTGTGGAATAACCTACGCCTTGATTATTTATCTTGACAGAAAAGGCAACCTATCAGGGGAGTTAAAGGTAGATATTGTGCCATTTTGATGCATCTTTGAGGGTTCCCCATCATCAGTTTCCATAATTTTTTTTATCAAGTGTAGCATGCTCCCAAAATTTGAGTAACACATCAGTTAGCACAGCAAGACCTTTGTCTCACTCTTTTTGAAAATAGATTCCCAGACATTTTAGTGATGAATATGAGCTAATTTTCATTAAACAAAGCAAATCTGGGATTGGATGCATTACTGCACTTTTGTTTCTTACATTTCTGACAGGCATAACTGTGTTTAGATATTGATCATTTCAAAGTTGACAATTTATAATCTAAAACAAGTTCAAATTGTCCTGTTTTAATTTCCTACTTTCCTTTATGGGACGCCCACAGGGAGAGGGGAGTTGAGGGAAGCAGGTTTAATGTATAAGGAATTATTCCACTATTTTTCTTCTTTATTCAGCCAATGTGCGATAACCATGATGATGGTGAAACCGCTGCAATCATTTTATGTAATGCCTGTGGGAATTTGTGTACAGACTGCGACAGATTCCTTCATCTCCATCGACGAACGAAAACTCATCAGAGACAGGTAGAGTAAATAAACACACCAAGTAGTACTCCTGTTCTTTTTGCGGATACAGACTAACACGGCTGCTACTCTGACACCAAGTAGTGTGCATTTCAATAGCTTTTTTTTGTTGCTGTTTTATTGATAAATCAGATTAGAAAAGAGTTAGTGGTAGTGAGTAATAGATCTACAAACTGTTCTCTGTGCTTTCTAAAAGGGATGGATAACTTTGCATTTAATTTTGCATTTGATTCTACTTGATTTTCTTGTCCTTAAAGAATGTTGTTATGAATAGGACTGTAATGTCAGCTCCTAATCCCACAACCCTGGCTCATAATCCCCATCTGTTTCCTTCTTTCCTATTCTAACTTCATTGAATTTCTCTGGAAAAATCCAAGAACCATTCAGACTTCCTTAACTAAAAATCCATCCATTACTCCCTCAGAAATGTTATGTTTACTTCTCCTTTCACCAGGGCTAGCTCCAGGCACTAGCAAAGCAGGTGCCTGGGGTGGCCAATAGAAAGGGGCGGCACTCCGTCTGTTGTTGGGGCGGCAATTCGGCAGCGGGACCTTTGCTCCCTCTTGTCCTTTTCGGCGGCAGCTCAATCAGGGTTTTTTGTTGTTGTTTTTTTTTCCCTTTCTTCACCGCTTGGGGCGGCAAAAAAGCTAGAGCCGGCCCTGCCTTTTGCATGGAGTCCATGCCTATGAACAAAATTAATTGTTTGCCCTCTTTGACACCCTTTCTGCTCCTCAATCCGTTCCCTCTCAGTTTAGGGCCTTGCATACTTTTCCTGACTTTGTTATAGCTCCCTTCGCCCCGCCTCCCCCCATTCCTCACTTCCATGCCCCTTGCCCTATTTCCTTTTTTTTCCTTTACGCCAATCACTCACTGAAAGGCTACTCACCTATTCTTCACCACAAATCTCTCCCTCCCATCCTGATCTGTGAGCACCATTTCCCCTGCCCTCATCCCCTTCTTTCGAGCGTCTTTTCTTAAGATACAAGTGTGCTGTAATAATCATACTGCACCACCGACAACCTTAAAAAAATAAATTGTTCTCATTGTATCCCCTGATCTTTTGTATATCTGTCTGACTTATCTTGCCTAGCCAGTTCACATTTCACTTAGCCAAAATATAGTTCCTTCTTTTTCTTTCTGTGCCCTCCCTTTGTTCTCCTTTCTCCACTGCTGTTGACATCACCTTCTTCCTGTTTTTCATGTTTGCAATCTTGGTGTCACCTTTGATTCCTTTTCCTTCTCTCCATACACCTATGATGCCAATAAATCATGCCATATCTTTCTTCATTTCAAAAATTAATCCTACTTTCTATACCAATATACCCATGTCAGCTCCTTCCATGGCGATTGTAATCACCACCTCTCTGGCCTCCTTGGTGCCATATTGCTTCCCTTCCAATTTGTCCAAAATGCCTGCCAATCAGACCATGTTACATCTACATTCATGTTTAAATTTCTAATTCTCATCTTCAAACCCTGCAGAACTACACTCTGGCCTCTATATTGTGGATCTAAGATCTTTCATGTTCCACCTCTCCCCCTTCTCTCTACTTATGATGGCAGCCTCAACACCTCATTTTTCATTCATCCACTCCTGTCTTTTGTGCCTTCTACCATGAAAGGAACAACCTCCCAGTCATCATCACCCTCTCCTCCTGAATATCCCTCTCCAAGACACATTCCAGCATTTTCAGACCTAGAATTTGGTTCCTAAACTCTTGTTTTGGCACCAGTAAAAGTGTCCTGATCTTTAGAGTCCCACTGAAGTCAAATGGAAGTAGAGTTTCTCACTTTAATTTATTTACATAACTATGGATTCAAGAACCTAACTTTGGACCACCTGGATTTAGAAGTTTAGCTTTTTCTTCCATGAGCCCCCACAACTGGAAAACAAAATATTTTTAAATCATTGCCTACGGTTTACTTTTGTTCTAGACTGGAAACTCTTAAGGCAGGGATTATTTTGAAATATTTACTTTACATCACTGTCATAGTCGGTTTTAACAAATAATAACACTGCTCTACAGCCAAAATGCTTCTGAAATAAATGTAGTCAAACTTTACTAATTCTGGGTCACTGAGAACGAAAATGATGCTTAAAATTGTTGATTGGCTCTAGTTTTCAAGATATGCTATTGGGTCAGTATATACGACCCTTGACTTGGGAATGGCGGAGGATAAGTGAGTTATAAAGGGAAGGGGTCTCAATTTAAACCAGAAATGACTAAAATACATCTTTGACTGGAACTATGAATAAATCTATGACTGGGTTTGGACAGTACTTGCTTTTTAGGCAAAACAATGAATGATGCAATCTGAAGCTGGTATTGCGTCATACATGATATGAATTGCATCATGTTATTCCTAGAAGTCATGGATGATGCAATCATAACGAAGCTTACATCACTCTGCTGAACAAATTGCCCTATATCAGCTCTAGAAATCATACAGTGTCGTGCTCTCTTATTTGTCAGTGTTTGATTTTGCAAAGGGACACATTTCTGTTTAGCCAAAGTGAGCAGAGATGCCTCGTACTTGTGTGAACAGTGCAGATAACTTCTGCTATGTTTGTGGTGAAGTGACTTTTGCATCACAAAAGCGCAGTATAACCACTATGGTTAAGAAAGCCTATCACCTTTTTTTGGCTGCAAAATTGGAGATCAGGACAAGAGGTGGGCCCCACACATATGCTGCAACACTTGTGCAACAAATCTTCGCCAGTGGTTGAACAGGAAAAGGAAATCTATGCCTTTTGCAGTGCCAATGATTTGGAGAGAGCCAACAGATCATACCAGCAATTGTTACTTCTGCATGGTGCCTCCAGTTGGGAAAGGTGTGTCAAAGAAGAAAAAGTGGACTGTGCATTATCCAAACATTCCATCAGCTATACGCCCAGTACCCCACGGAGAAGGACTGCCGGTTCCTGATGCACCAGAATCATTCTCACTTGAGTCAGACGAGGAAGAGGATGAAACTTCTGGTCCTGAACCATCAGTGTCACAGGACCCACATTTTCTCCCATCCTCCTCCTCTGAACCACACCTCATAACACAAGGTGAACTGAATGACCTTGTCAGGGATTTGGAACTACCCAAGAGTAAGGCAGAGCTGTTGGGCTCCAGACTACAGCAGAGGAATCTCCTGGCAGGTGATGTTAGGGTTTCCATGTTCCGTGACCGTCAAAAGGATCTTGTCCCATTCTTCTTCATGGAAGGTGATCTTGTAGCCTGCAACAACATCCATGGTGTGATGGCAGCCCTCAACATCGTTCACGATCCAGATGAGTGGAGACTGTTCATTGATTCATCGAAGACAAGTCTTAAAGCTGTTTTACTGCATAATGGCAATGTTTTGCCATCAATTCCAGTTGGTCATGCAGTCCATATGAAGGAAACCTATGACAACATGAAACAACTTTTGAGGTGCATAAACTATGACCAACATCAGTGGCAGCTTTGTGGCGATTTGAAGGTTGTTGCTCTCTTGCTTGGTCTGTAGACTGGATACACAAAGTACTGCTGTTTTCTCTGCGAATGGGATAGTCGTGCAAGAGATTCCCACTACATCAAGAAAGATTGGCCACTCCGACAGTCATTGGAGCCTGGGAGGAAAAGTGTTCAGCATCCACCACTTGTTGAATCAAGGAAGATTTTGTTACCACCCTTACACATCAAGCTGGGTCTGATGAAGAACTTTGTCAAGGCCATTGACAAAACACAAGCAGCTTTCAAGTACCTCCGTGGAAAATTTCCAACGTTAAGAGAAGCTAAGATAAAAGAAGGTGTCTTTGTTGGTCCTCAGATTCATGAACTTCTTCGAGATGATGCATTTGACCATGCGCTGCGTGGCAAGGAAAAGACGGCATGGAAAGTCTTCCAGTTAGTGGCAATACATTTTCTCGGAAACAACAAGGCAGACAACTACAGGTTGTTGGTGGAAAACCTCCTCAAGGCATACAAAAGCCTTGGTTGCAACATGTCACTAAAGATACATTTTTTGCACACTCATCTAGATTTTTTTTCCACCGAACTGCGGAGCAGTGAGCGACGAGCACGGCGACCAATTTCACCAGGACATTGCAACAATGGAATAACGCTATCAGGGCAAATGGAGCCCATCAGTGCTTGCAGACTATTGCTGGACAGTGACAAGAGATGCTCCATTTAATGAATACAAGAGACAAGCCAAGAAGCGCCGAGTAGACACTGAATAGGACTAAACTATGTACAGAATAGTTTTTTGCCTTTTGTTTCATAATAAATTTTATTTATATAACCCTTTTGCTGATTTTGAAAGTGTTACATAAACAGGACAGGTGAAATATTATCATGTAAAGCAACCATAAACACATGAAAAGACCTAGGTTTACAATTTATGATTAAAACTCTACTATCTACACAACATACATAGACATAAAATGTAAAAACTTAAATATCTTAGAAACAGTAGCCAATCAGTTGTTTTAATTGTCATATTTGAATTCAGCACATCAAAATACATAATAAATAGCACATTTTATCTCAGAAGCAGACGACTTCTCAAAAATTGTAGACCAGTGTAATTTGTCATGGCCAATTTTTAGTAGGTCACAGATGATCATGGTGAACAGGGCAAACATCATGGGAATACTTTTATTTAACAAAAAGGCAAAAGTTAAAAAAAAATCTGTACTCAAAAATAACATTTTTCTACTTCTGTTGCAAACAAGAACAGTATGTATTCTGTGATAGTGAGAGATCTTATATATATACACAGGAAGGTTCTCTCACTTTCATTACGATAGTATATGTAAAATCAATTCAAGCAGAGCCTTCCTAACCAGGAAAGGCAGAAAACCAGAAAACTGCATGAAGTCCTTTTGAGGTCTCGCTATCTAATTGTAATGTACCTGGGAAGTGTTTAGTTACTACAGTGATGGGCATTATAAGAAACCTTAAGACAGAACAGTTTTCAATATATTTGTTGCCATACCAGAGCCTACCTTTTATAAACCTACGCTGATTTTTTAGATGTAAACAATTTTACTTTACACAAGAGGTTGTAGGGTAATTTAAGGCCTCCTGAAGTGTAAAGCTTTCACTGGGAGTCTTCACATCATTCTGGTTCTTAGCATAGCTGCGTTGCTTTTCAGTGTTCTTGTTTTCTTTGTTGACTCTTTGGCCAATCCAGGTTTTAATTTGTAGCTTTTACCCTTCAGAGTGTGTTCCAAATCATCATATCATCCCACTCCTTGCATGCACACAAATTACAGAATGTATAAAAGTCATATTTTTAAAACTTGCAATACAGACTCCATAACACCCATGAGAATTGCGACAAAAAATGTAAACTTACAGGTGATACCAAAACTAAAGTTTTTTTATTATTGCTTACTGACTCAGCTTTTTGTAAGAGTACTATTGAATACCCATATGGTTAAACTGATAGGTATTTAAAGAAGAGGAAGAAGCTATCAAAGTTGATCTTCATGAAGGCTGTGGTAGGACCAAACTTTTCTGGCTCATGGCACTAGCAGACTCTAAAACTATGAAGGCTATGGTGGAGTTTAGAGAACAAACAGGTAAAAATCAGATATTTCTTGTTCCTTACTCATCCTGATTACTTTTTCTTAAGCTTCTCCAAAAGATCAGTTTCTGGAAATGTTACTCTCTGAATCTTTACATTAATGCTTTATTAGTTCTATTATTTAAAACAAAGCACTGAATCCTGGTAAATTATATATTGCCTTGGTGGTAGCATGTTGGTGGTGCTTTGCAACACCAAGTGGATGCTTGAGTTTAGAAACATTGTAAGCTCCAGGGCAGGTACTATGTTTTTGTTCTGTTTATGTACAATGCCTGACACAATGGGATCAAGATTAGGACTCCTAGGTGCTACAGTAAAGTAAACAACAATAATAATAATTGGATATTTAGCTCTTTGAAATGCTAGAATTTTTTAAATGGGGGATTCTTGAGTTGATATTACCACTCTTTATCCACTCATGCAACTCCCACTTTCATCAAAGGGAGTATTACAAATTGAGAGTAGTACCCCATAAATAATTGTCACTTGTACTTACTTTTGAATGATTTATAAAATGGTTTTATTTTCTTTTGAGGAAGGTGGGCACACCATATAGAAAAGAACCTAATCTATCATTAACAAAATTGAGTTGGGTAATTAGAAAAATATATATAAATAATAGTTTCAGTACCCTTGAACAATGTTAATGCTAATTTCTCCAAAAACAAACTTTTTCCACTGCCCTAAAATATAAACACTTCTAAATTACCCATAGACATAGTATTGTGATGACTTTTCTACTAGAGAGAAAAGACCACAACAATGCTGAGCTGTGGACAGTGTCCAGCTTGGCATTTGGATAGTCATTACATTCCAAGTATTGTGTTACATTTACAGAGCATTTGGGTGGTAAAAATACAACCATCCCATAGCCCTTAATTACAACCCTTTTCACAGTGATCAGAATGTTCAGATACGTTGGCCTCTGTGCAGCATCTATAATAATAAGAAAAGCCAGCTGTGTACCTGCCTGCTTCCATATACTCCTTTTATGGTCACAAATTAATAGGAAAGATGCTCCATTATCTTACCCTTGAGTGATGCGCTGAACTGCTGAATTTTAACTTTGATAGCATGGGGTTGGAGGGGGGGTCCCAAGAATCAGAAGTACTTTATCTTTCATTAGATTTAGTAAAACAAAGAAAAATATATATTTCATGCTGTTCCATTTCCCCCTTCCCCCCTCAAGGGATGCTGTTCCTTTCATTGTGTTTAGTGGTCTTTAAAGATGAAACTGATATTGCTTGTAAAATGTAGTTCCCCATACGCTAGTTTAAGCTTTGGGAATGCAAACATTTATAAATTAAACAGGACTTGGAAGATTTCCTGCTTTCTTTCTCATGTAACTGACATGACAAATACTTGACAAACTCCCCTTTTGAAGGGGAAATATCTTGATATGTCATTTCGTAAGAATACAAAACACCTAGTAATGTAAGAGAGAAAATAAATGAGTTGAAATTCCAAATAAGGGTGAATCAAGCTAGGATTAATAATTTTTGTAATCAAGGCAGTTCTAGCTAGGTATGAGATCAAGTAAATAAAGTGTTCAGTGTGAGGTAATTTAAAAAAAAAAAAACAAAGCCTTTCTCTCTCCACTTTGGCTGTAATTTGTCTTAAATTGTAAGGTCTTCAAGACAAGAAACCATCTTTTTTACATGTACATAAGGTGGCTGGCACACTTTTTTTAGGTGTTATCACAATAATAATAATAATAATGTATTTCTGCCAAAAATTTGCAGTATTTTTCATATCCTTGTGTTGTGTTTAGTGGTCTTTAGAGATGTGTGATTCTATGGTTACTTGCGAAAATCCCATGAGCAGAGAGTTCTTCTAGCCCATGCATGAGGCAGTTTAGTCTAGATTCATTGAATTTCCTTAGTAATTACATTTTTCCTGCTCATTTCATGGGATAGTTAAGGCTACTATTAGTATGTTGGTTGATAATCACTTCATTTTGGTAAATTCTGATTTTTTGTTTTTGTTTTGTGGGCTTAGGCAAACCAACCACCAGCAGCTCTGAAGCATGTCGTTTCTGTGGTTGTAGGAGTGGAACAGAGTTATCAGCAGTAGGCAGTGTCTGTTCTGATGCAGATTGCCAGGTATGTATACAAACCTCACTTTATCTCATGAAGATGAAATATTAGTATATAGTTGAGTCTACAACCAGCAGTACAAGATAAAAGCTAAAGGCCCTGTCATCCAAATAATTTTGAATTGTGAATAATACTTACTTACTCTCCCTGCCAATTTGTATGGCCTTCTGTTCCCATTTTTCTTATTTTTTAAATGTTTCTTCTCACCTCTGTTACTGTGAACTGGAAAGTGACTGATTACACAGGGTAAGCCGTGAATCTAACCATATAAAAACTGCTAACAAATGCACAAAATATGTACACAGGAAGAACAGAGAAAAATAGTTTAAGGTTCTGTAAAGTGTGTGATCAAAAGTAATTTTTCTTTAAATAAAGTTTCATTAGGGTTCTGCTATTCAGGTGTCACATAGCAAAAGCAAATTAAAACATCTGTTTTGCTTCAAAGTCCTAGAACTCGATGTATTCCTAACTATACTGATGTCTGTATTATACTTAGACAATTATTGTCACTGCTCCCTAACCTGAGTTTTCATTGCAGGTAGAAAGACTACTTCAAGAAACAACAGAATAAATATATTGCAATGTACAAAATGATTCTTTGATTAGAAAAAATGTTAATTTAAGAATTCCTTTTTAATAGGAGTATGCTAAGATAGCTTGTAGCAAGACTCATCCTTGTGGTCACCCATGTGGAGGTGTTAAGAATGAAGAGCACTGTTTGCCGTGCCTGCATGGTTGTGATAAGAACGCCACAGCTCTTAAACAAGATGCTGATGACATGTGCATGATTTGTTTTACTGAAGCACTTTCAGCAGCACCAGCTATCCAGGTTTGCCTTTGTTATTTAATAAATGAACTCTATACAACATTGTTAAATTTTTAAGAGTTTACAATTTCCTTTGAAGGGATGCATTTTTAAAAGCTTCAAAGAGTACGTAATGTCAGTGTGCAGAGAATCACATTGTGTGTCTAACACTACTGCTCTCTCAATTGGTTGAGAATGCAAATAGGATCATTTTGGTGTGTACATTTCCTCTATTTTGAACATTGTGTTTGTAACTGAAAATCCACCTCACTTAGAAGTATTTTTTTGAAGTGTTTTAAATCACCACCCTTTTCTTCCTTATGTACCACTCTTTGTATGCAAGGGACAGATCATATTAAAATTGTGCCCATTTCTTATACAAGCAATTTGTTACATATTCCAAAAAAGGGCATATGCATAAACATAGACCTTGTAGAGGGGGTGTACGTTGTATGTCTGAAGATTTTACTGTAGTTAGTATGCTAACTTGGTAACTTTTGATGATTTCATATGTCCAGTGGTTAGTGTTATGCAAAAGTTTCAGTTTTGTAACTGATTTTAAAGGCCATTAATATTCTTTCTTTTCATGGTTGGAAAGGCTTTTCTGATAAGATTTTAAGTGAATTTGCAATTTAACACCTAGTGTTAGTTAAAATCAAAAACTCAAATATAATGGTGTCTCATTACAGTAGCTATTGCAACTTGTGAATTTACAGTACAGTAGTTACTCATACATCTTCCTTTTTTCTTAAAGTTGGACTGCAGTCATGTATTCCACTTGCAGTGCTGTCGTCGAGTACTAGAAAACAGATGGCTTGGGCCCAGGATAACTTTTGGGTTTATGTCTTGTCCTATTTGCAAGGTAAGGATGATGTGTTTACTATATGTAGCACAGAGTATCTACAAGTGCTTACTTTAATGTTACTTATGCTGGACATTAGATATTGCTCATTTTCATTCCCAGAGCTTGTCTATGCAGAGACCTAGTATGTAGCAAGCCAGGCTGTAAATCTACAATGCACTAGCTTGTCACACGCTAAGTGACTGTGTAGATCCTACGGCTGTACACTAGAAGTTCTGTACTGTGCTTTGACATACTTCCATTTCAAACAGCTGTATGTCAAAACACATTATGGAATTTTTAGTTCGCAGCAGCAGGGCCCACATGGCCGGTTTTAGTGCACAGCAGGCTAGGGAGTTGTATGCTCAGATCCTAGCTAGCCATGCACTAAGCGCCTGTGTAGACAAGCCCTCAGTTCTTCTTCAAGTGCTTGTCCCTCTATATACTGCCCTTCAGGTTGCACATGCACCCAGGAGCAGAGATTTTTCCCGAGCAGTGTCCCTCAGGTATGCACCCCACATCTCCTTATGCTCCACATCAAAGGAATAAATAGGGCATATTGGATCACCACCAGTTTAGTTCACTCTTACTGTTCATGGTCTAGGACAGAGTATTCTAACTTCTTCGGCTTCTCTCTGTAAAAAGTTGAAATTTAGTATAGTTTTTAGGGGGTTGATTCCTTAATTCTTGGAACCCTCCATCTGGGATGGGCAGAGATTTCTCAACTCTCCCCTCTTTCCCCCTCCCAATCCCAGTTCTCCAACAGTTTGGGGAGTGTGCCAAGGATCCCTAGCCTTTAAAAGTTGCATCAAGTGCCACAAACCCTTCTAGGGCACAGAGTACCACAACCTCTGTCTGTACTGCCTGGGGGAAACTTGCATCCTTCCAGGTGCAGTATCTGCAGATTGTTCCCAAATAGGATCAAGAAGTTGAGGGAGTTCAACCCCAAAATTCCCTCATGGAGGAGTCCATAAAGGCGGGAACAACCTGAGACTGGCGAGACTCTGCTGTACATCAGCCTGAAGAAGATAAAACTAGCTAGCCCCTCTTCTTCTGTCCCAGCCAGTTCCAAGACCTCTGGCAACCCTTCAGCTATAAGAGACTCAGTAGAGCAGAGCCAGAGCAGACGGGGGAAGGGAGACTTAAGTCATCTCCTAAGGACAAGTGGGAAGGATCCCTGTCCAAGCCCTTTAAAAAGAGGCAGAAGTTCCCCCATCCTATACCAACCATCAAAGGCTTTGTGCTCTGTGGTGGGACCATCCGGTATCAGGAAGGACTGGACTGGGACTTCTTCAAAGGGCAAGACTGCACCACCATTTGGTACCAAGACTGGTCCCTCGGCACCAAAATCTACCACATTTGTATTGCCAGATCTGGCACCCTCTGCTTTAATGGCTTGAGTTACAGAAATGACACTGTCTGCTCTGTCTTGATTCTTGGCGCACCGAATGCTTGTATGGTGCTCCCAGAACTGGAGTCACCATTACTTTCCAGATCCAGTACCAGGACTTCATCAGGTTGTACCGATCTCCCACTGGTACTCCTCCATCCCAATCGTCAAGTAGGGGTTAAGCCAGACTGTTGGCAGTACCAGCAACGAGTAGAGGCAGGTCACCATCATCTCCTGTATTGAGGGCACCCCCTATGGATCCGGGATCCAAATCCTCAGAGTTGGAAGAGGACTGTGGGAGACACCCAACCCTGGACTATGCCCCAAGGGATTCCTTGAGAGATTGAGCCCAGATAGAATGTCAGGAGTCTCCAGGGTATCACACTACTCCCATTTGAGAGAATATCCTCCCTGTACTTACCCAGCACCATAGAGCTCTACACTGAAGGGGTATGAGTGGCAGTATTGAGGTCCAGATGGTCCAGAAGACTACCACCCAACATAGCAATGTTGTCAGATAGGAGACTCAAGGAGATCTAGGGTTCTTGGAGAAGACAAAGATCATATTCTGCCTCCTCAAGATGTGCAACAGCAGCAGCATGGGGAACAGGAGGGTACCACGTCAGTGACCTTGTCCTCTTCTCCAGATGAGGCAGTGGTTCCAGTTTCCCCATCACACTCTGATAATCCTGAAGCCTTCCAGGATTTACTTAAGAGTGTGAAAGAGTCACTACAGATCCCCCGGAAGAGGTCCAGGAAGCCCCGCACAGAGTGCTAGACATCCCACACAGTTCAGAACTGAGTAGAGTTGGGCTTCTAATTAACAAAGCCATCCTCAAACCCACCAGGACACTTCGGCAGATGCCTGCCACAAGTTCCACCAGCATTGAAACAGGCTAAAAAAAGAGGTTTTTCATACCTGCAAAAGGGACAGATTATCTATTCTCTCACCCACTTGTTGGTAGTATCAGTGGCCACTGAGTATAATAGACAACGTTTTGAGTCTCAAACTGCCAAGCGTTGATAGCCAAACATATGATTTCTCCATGTATAACAAATTAGCGGACTTCACCAATAAGATACCTCATGACAACAGAGCCCAGTTCCAGGCCCTGATTGACGAGGAAAGCTGGTGACTAGACTGGACTCCAGACAGCCTTAGACGTGTTTCATACTGTGGCAAGGTCTGTGGTGACAGCAGTGATAATGAGGCATTCATCGTGACTCTCCTCCTCAGGGATTCCCAAGGAGGTATAAACTGTAGAAGACCTGCCATTCAGGTGCAACAAACGATTTAGCACAAAAACAGTTCTCTCCACTCATTGAAAGACTCCCAAACCATACATCGATCACTGGATATTTACACTTACAAATTAAAAGAAAATCCACTACGCCCATTTAGACAGAGACCAGCCCCACCTGCTTTCGATTACCACCAACAAGGATCACCATGCAAGTATCAAAGGACTCATAGAAAGGGTGCCCAGGGACAACCGTCCACCTCCCAACCATTGCCATCTTTAAAACCAATGTTTTGATGGGACCTTTGAGAGCCGCACACCCACTAACTGGATCTAGACCAGATCTCTGGTCTTTCCCACTGCCTGTTTACCTGGGCAGAAATTATGACCAATAGATGAGTACTAGAGGTCATCTCTTCGGGGTACATCATCCAGTTTTCTTCCCCAATTGCCCCTCCAGTCCTCATTCAGGGACCCCTATCATGAGAGCATTCTTCTGCAGGATGAGGAAGTACCTCAAGTTGAACCCCTTTTCCCCTTGCTGTTAGAGGTACTAATTCTATCACCTGTAGTTTGAGGAGCGACTCTCATATGGAGACCCATTCTGGATTTTAGGAAACAAGTTCATCCACTGCCTAAAGTTCAGAATGTTGATCCAATTATTCCTTCTCTCAATCCAGGAAATGGGTTCCTGGCCCTCAATCTCAAAGACAACTATTTCATATGGATATGTATTTGGCACAAAGGAGATTTGAGGTTCATGTCCAGTCAGCACATGCTCACTTTCACTGTCAAGGGGGATGGTATACCCATACTTAGACAATTTGCTCTTAAAGGGACAGTCACAAGAAGCAACTGTCATCCATCTAGACCTGTTTGAGAGGCTAGACCTCAGTGTGAACCTGGAGAAGTTCACCCTGGAAACCACTCAGTCAACAGAGTTTATCAGGGCAAGGCTGGGCACTGTGATGTCCAGGGCATACTTACCAGACAATCGCTTCCTCTCTCCATCATCAGACTAGTACAGTGCATCCAGATGAGCCCCAGGACCTCCTTATGTTCCTGCCTTATGGCACTATTGGGTTATATGGCTGCAAGTACCTGTGTGAACCTGGTTGAAAGGCTTCATCTCAGATGTCAGCATGCCTGTTTACAGACTGTGTGCCCCAGTAAACCAGTCTAGACTTTTTAGTTGTGGTTCGTTGAAGGGTTTTAGCTTCCTTTCTTTGGTGGGAGGATGGAGAAAGGTATGTGTGGGCGCACCACTCAATTCCTCACTTCCAACAATTACTATAACCACAGACACACCCATTTTAGGTTGGGGAGCACACATGGCGTGATAGGTTGCTCAAAGGACAGTTTCCTCAGGAATCTATGCTCTCATCAGAGTGTTTGAACTGAGAGCAGGCAGGCTGTCCTTTGAGCAATTCCAGTCGATCCAGGTGTTATCAGACAACATGATGGCGGTCTGTTCCATCAGCAAGCAGGCAGGAGCACACTCCTCACAGCTTTGCGTGGAGGCCGTCACCCTCCGGAACTGTTGCATTTCCATGCAGATTACCCTGACTGCAGTCCATTTGCCAAGAATCCAAAACACCCTGGTGGACTCTCTAAGCAGACATTTCTCCACACAACGTGAGTAGGAACGGCACCAATTCCTGAGGATGATGACCTCCACACTATGCTGTGAGGGGTGTCCTCCTCTCATACAGTGGCCAGGAGTCCTGAGTTTTACCTCCCCTCCCCCTCCCCCCAGTTCGCTTATTACCATGGGTATTAAGGAAAATCAGACAGGACATGGCACAAACCATTCTTATAGCACCAGGTTGAGCCTGCCAGGTCTGGTACCCCATTCTATTGCAATTGTCTGTATCTATCACTCTGATGTGACACCTCTTAATGCTGGCTGAGGGAAGGACTTAACACTCCAGCCCAGCCATACTTTACGATAGGGCTTGCTGTTTAGATGGATGTCAGAATTAGAATAGGTCTGCTCAGCTGATGTCCAGGCCATCCTGAACAGCTGTAGAAAGGATTCTACTGGGAAACGGTATGAGGCTAAGTGGAACAGGTTTATGTTTTGATGCAAAGAACAAGGAATTTCCCCTTTATAGGCAAAGATTCCAGATGTGCTGGACGTAGCTCTTATCCTTAAAATCCACACAACTGTCTCTTATTTCTCTCAGGATTCGCCTGCCTGTCACCAACATATTTCATCTGCCAGATACCTACTCTGTATTTTCTTACCCAGTCACATCCTGTTTCCTAAAGGGTCTGATTACAGTGTTCCCTCCAGTGGCAAAACCTGTATGAGCCTGAGACTTGAACCTGGTTTTATCAATGCTGATAAACTCACTGTTTGAGCCTATGGCAGGCTGCTCTCTGCTACGTGTTTATGAAACTAGTGTTCTTGGCTGCTGTCATGTTGGCCAAAAGAGTTGGAGAGCTAGGGACACTCATGGCTGATCATCCTTATATGGTTTTCCACAAGAAAAAGGGATGCATGAGACTACATCCAAAACTTGTCCTGAAGTTGGTGTCTGACTTTCTTATCAACCAAAGTATCCCCTTATCTGTGTTCTACCCTAATCCTCACTCTAGCATGGAAGAAATGTGGCACTCAATGGATGTATGTAGGGTTCTTGCTTTTTACCTACAGAGGACAAAATCGTTTAAAAAGTCTCCAAGACACTCTATATCATTTGCAGAACAAATGAAACGAGGCCATTCTCTCTCCCCTCCTCTTCTCTCCCCCCATCCCTCCCCCCGAGGCTGTCCAAATGGATCTCTGGTTGCATCCTACTCTGCTATGAACTGAACATTGTTCCTCTTGAAGGAAGTGTAAGATCACACATGACGAGAACTCTGACAGCATCGGTAGCTTTCCTTACAGATGTCCCGCTTCTGACATCTGCAAAGCAGCAACTTGGAGCTCTGTACACACTTTGGCTAGACATGGAACGGGTGCAAGCAGCTGCCTCCGATGCCTCTTTGGGCAGGGCATTTCTGCAATCATTGAGTCGTAGGACTCCAGACACCCACCTCCTCAATAGAGATATTGCTTCTGAATCATCTGAAGTGCATTACACATAGGGACAATGACTTGAATTGTCACTTTCTAGTCATTTGAGTTCTTCACGGTGCGTTGTCCCTGTGTGTAGTGCACTATTCACCCTCCTTACCCTCTGCCTGATTTCCCCCTACTGGGAATTGGCAGTAGAGAAGAAACTAAAATGGTGGTGGTCCAGCAGTCCCTTTATCTACTCTGCAGAGTATGAGAACGAGGAGAGCGGGGGTACATGCGTAGACCAGACAAACACTGCTAGGGAAAAATCTCTGCTCTGCCTGGAGCATGTGCACAGCTGGAGATCCCCTGCGCTACACATCTCAAGGAACTCAAGTTACTACAAGATGAATAACCCATCCTTTCCAACATAGCTGAAAGGAAAGAACCGTAAATTGTGGGTATGGGAGGGTCCTTTTTTTTTTTTTTTTTTTTTTTTTTTCTTGCCCACTGTGCCTACAAACATGGTTTCTCATAAAAAATGAAAATAATGCAGAAGTCCTTTTTAATTATTTTTATATACTTAGATCTATCAATTTGTAATAATCCAAGAGTTGGATGCAATGTAGCCATTACAAAATAAGTGAAGACTTTAAGTCTCTACACTCCACGCTTCCCTCGGTTTAGCCTAAATTATCTCAAGCAGCAGGACTAGGGTAGCTCCAACATTAGCAAGATGCCTTTTTAACCTGTCTTTCAATACCACAGAAGGGTGGTAATGAATAGCACGTGTGCATAAGACTCAGTCACCTCTATGAAGCTGCCAGAAAAGAGGGCATATTAGAATATAAGTACATTGAATTTATTGGCCATTAGCAACTCCACTGCGCTGGACTTCTATATTTGCAGTCATGATAGGAGCTTGTGTAGGGGGCGATCTTCCAGTGGCATGGATCCAATATAGGGGCTCTTATGTCACATACCCTCCTTGTTGCTGATGAAGAAGGGAAAAGGGAGCATGGACAGAGAAATGGTGTGACTGGGGTACTCCTATGCTACACTGATCCTCTGCTGTGTTTTTTAGCCCCCTCGTGGCTGCTACAGCCCAATGTAAGCTAGACCAGCCCTCAAGCTTATGGATCTGAGTTTCAAAAATTTGAGGTAAAAGGGTATTCCTGTTTGCCATGAGGCCAGTAGCTGAAAAGAACAAGCATCTAGTGTAGCTACCCCTCCTTGAAATACATATTCTGTATTCTTTTCTGTGATTGTTCAGCATCCAGCACAATGGAGCCTTTTGGCACTACCATGATACAAATAAATACTAATATTGTTATAATGAAAGTATTACAATATTCCAAGTTTCTTATCAGTTGTTCTTTATTTTAGAACAAAATTAATCATACGGTATTAAAAGACTTGCTTGATCCAATCAAAGAACTCTATGAAGACGTGAGGAGGAAAGCTCTAATGAGGTTGGAGTATGAAGGATTGCACAAGAGTGAGGCCATCACAACACCTGGCGTTAGATTTTATAATGACCCAGCTAGCTATGCCATGAACAGATATGCTTATTATGTTTGCTACAAATGCAAAAAGGTATGACTGCTAGCACTTCTCAGATTAAATTGATGTAATGTTGCCAAAACATCACTTATTTGTTTATAGAGTATGAAAACTAGAAAAGCTGCACTGTAAAATCCAAAAAGCACTAAAAAAGAACATAGAAAAAGACACAGCCCTAGCCCTGTGAAACCTACAGTAGAGAGAGAGAATGGTTCAGAAATCAGATACCTTAGCTGAACAGAGGATGGTGCCATCTCAAAAGAATGAGGGCATCCTATTTTGTTAGAAAACTCCCCTTGCCATCCACCCTGTTCAGTTCTGTTCCCACCTCCCACAATTAATCAATGCTTACTCCCCTATTGCAACTCTCAACCAATTGAGTTTTTGGCTCCCCTCCAAAGGTATTTTCTTCTTCTGCCTCTCCCTCTGTCACACCTTCTGCTCTCATTACATATCATGTTTTCTTTCCAGCATGCTGTACACCCTCGTATTTCATTCTGTACTCTCTCCCACACATGCATCCCCTCTGTAGTATTCTGTATTGAGTCCACTCCCGTATGTTAGTATTCACCCCCAATCTGTCATTTAGTTATCCTCAGGCTACTGACCCCTGTGATTTTATTTAATTCCTGAACCCTCACTCACGCCTAATGTTTAACACCTGAGCACACGGTTTAGAAGTCTCCTCTCTCTGGTCTGCAGGGTTGGGGTTCCAAAAGGGTTTTCCTTCCTGGATAGTGGCCTGGAGGCTCCTTTCCAGACTTTTTTTTCAGGGGGAGGAGGAGAAAATATCACTGACAGTCCACCCACATCCCCTTAGGCAGAAAGAGGGTGCTTTTCAGGCAGTGCAGAGATAGCAGGAAGCAGCTGCTGTTTTACTTAAGAGTCCTATAATTTAGTATATCCAGTAGCTCTGATTAGCTGTCTTTCCCCTGGAGGTTGGGAAAGGGCAGCTAATAAGATGGGGGTTCCCACCCACCAATCAATAGCAGTGTCTGAAAACACTTAAGTATATAAGGAAATTCCACAGAGTAGGCAGCCCTGCTTAGTGTGTGTTTTATGGCTGCCTGGTGTGCCTTTGTGCCATAAAACCAAAAACAGAGAGCAGCAAAATGCCTTGGCCAGCAGGAGCCTGAGCATGGGAAGGAAGGTGCAGCTCATTTCCTACTCCTCACTTCTGCTGTCTTTGCCCACCCTGTTGCTCTCCACCCAATTGTAGAGCAGTTTCTCTGCTACCTTGCCCATTTAGGACTTGGTTCTAAGGGCCAAGGCAGAGGGAGTGGCACTTCAAGCCAGCTTCATAGCCCGTTGGGGCAGGATTTTCCCCTCCCCTGGATCTGAGTACTGTGCTGGCAGGTGGGAAAGTAGAAGGGAGGGGGAAGCTTCCCTTCAACTCTAGCATCACCTCAGCAGCACCACCCTGCCCCCACCTTCTTGATATGCACTCATAGAATGGCCCAAAAATCATCCCGTGATCCAAACCCTGCAATCTTTTGCACATATTAAAGACATGTATGTGGTATATGTTGGATTGCTGGATAATTTTTGGCCATTTTGAGGGTCATGGTGGAAAAAGGATTATTTTTTTAAAAAGGTTTAACCTTATAGAACCTAATAAAGAGATTGTACCAAGAGCCTTTATCATCTTCTCCATGCATATGAATTTGGTAACAGGAATATAAACTCTTTGTCCCCAATCTCTTCAGTTTTAATCTTCAGTCATTTGTGTCACATTTAGGCATATTTTGGTGGTGAAGCTCGTTGTGATGCTGAGGCTGGACAAGGAGATGATTATGATCCAAGAGAGCTTATTTGTGGTGCATGCTCTGATGTTTCAAGGGCACAGGTAAGCAGACTAGTTTTGTTTTCTTTTAAAGATTTTTAAATAGTTATCTGAGCTGTACAGCAATTAGGTTTATTTGTAGTAAAATATACATATTTGTTTAATTTTTGACAGATGTTTCAAATATGTAAATATGTTGCTTACATGTTACAGTTCGGTTTCTAATGTTAACAGCACTTTTTTGTTTTCTTTCTATGCAGATGTGTCCCAAACATGGTACAGATTTCTTGGAGTACAAATGTCGGTACTGCTGCTCAGTAGCTGTGTTTTTCTGCTTTGGGACAACACATTTCTGCAATGCTTGCCATGATGATTTCCAAAGAATGACAAGTATCACTAAAGAAGAACTTCCACATTGTCCTGCAGGTAATGTTTTTTACAGAATAGTTTTAACAATCTAAATGACCAGAAAATTATTTAGTCAGCCAGTTATTCTATTACAATTGATCTTGCTAATTTTTAGAAATATAGCAAAATTAATCATGTGATGTCTTAAATTCAACATTTTAGATAATCTTCATAGTATGGATTATTTTGTTCTGTGATTCATTTCTTTCTGGAAATACTGGTTTCCAAAATGAGCAATGCTATTATCACAGTAAAATCAACACATCATTAGATACTTTGAAACTTCCTTTCTTCAGCAAATTGCCTCCACGCACTACTGGAGTTGCATGCTACCACATGGACCAAAGAAAGATAATAAACAAACTTCCTAACATGAAATGGTGTAGCCAGAGCTGAGTACTTATCCTGCAATTATAAAGGAAAGCACTTTGAACTGTGCTGATCCCCTAGTTCCTGGCATCATCGTGTGCCACTGCATCTGATGGTCTCACCAGAATTGTGAATTTTAATATTATGTTTCATGTGCTACCTATAGCTTTTCACATAGTGTTAGATAATTTGAAGGGAAAGGGCAATACATACTTTTACTAAGTTGCTTAATGTTTCACTTATACACCAGGGAAGTAATTGTTGGCCTAACTCCTAAATTGTTCTTCAGGTGAAATTTCATTTAACAAGTATATGTTATAATTTTCTTTCAATAAAATTTTGACTAAATTTTCCATAATGAATTTGATTTACTATGACTAGATAGCAGTCGAATAGTCTGGGGTTTTTCTTCAAATTTGTGTTTAATCCTTGACCTGAAGTTGTAAATCTTGTAGAAGCCAACAGTCCTGGCCCTTTTTGTTAGGCTTAGTCAAACTGCTCACAATTATTCACTTTTCATCCTGTAAAAGTTCTAATTTTTAAATGCCTGATAGAAGCTGGTCATGTGAAAGTGTCCCGTAACTACTTTTTCCTATACGAACTGCATTTTTCCCAAATCTTTTTTATCGGTGTCCTATAAATTCAGACAGATTTCTCTATTTAATACTGTGTTTTTCAATACTTGTACAGTTTTATTTACATAAGATTTGGAAGTTTTGAAAATGTCTTTTTCCCTTTACACTGATTGCAGGTCCGAAAGGCAAACAACTTGAAGGAACAGAGTGTCCACTTCATGTTGTCCATCCACCCACTGGTGAGGAATTTGCTCTGGGATGTGGGGTTTGCAGAAATGCACACACTTTTTAGACTAGTAATTTTTTTACCAGAGCAAAACAGTTGTCCTCATCCCACAAGTGTCCTAAACAGAATATAAAGTCCAGTCATGATGAGGATGGGACCATTTCATAACCCAGGTAAAAGGAACAATTTACAGTGCAAGAAGGATGCCAAATACCATGTACCATGCTGTGAGAAATTGACGTTTTTTGAACTAAGACATCAAAAATTGTGAGATGTTTGCATGTGGCCATTACAGTCATCGGCTATGAAGCATTGGACATTTACAAATAAATAATTGCTATTAAAGGATCTCTGTGTCTGTGGACTATGAATGATGCTGGTTTTCAGACGAAGAAAGAAAAAACGGATTATTGTATACTGACTTTTTGTAATCCTGTACAATTGTAACTGCATCATGGGTGGGGGTGGGAAAGAGGAGTATTCTCGTTTATTTCCTAGACTGTTACAAAAAAATTGTGTTAGGAAGGCATAAATGTAACAAGTATCACGCTGTATATAAAGAATATCAATGTTTGTCCTGTATAAGAATTACTAAATTACAACAGCAGTTTCATTTAAACTTCTGGGTTATGTTTGAGCCTGAAATTTTAATGAAGTGCAATACTGAGTGTGCCTCATATCTTGCAGCTGTAAACATAATGGAATGTACATGTCAATAAAACCACTGTACATTTTTATACAGTGAAAGTCTAATGAATGTGTAAGACTTTATTTTAGAATGGCTCAAAAGCAAATCATTTCATTTCACAAATAAAATGTATTCGTTTTTAAAGAACCAAATTCAAAACCAGCTGGTAAACTGCTTTTTGGTACTATTTGGTATGGTAAAGTTGCTTATGGTACTATTTATTAGATAGAAAAAGTTTGCTTGAACATCCTTTAAGAAAAGTTGGGTAATCTTACTAGACTTCACATAAAGTATTACCGTATATACTCGTTCATAAGCTGAATTTTTTAGTAAAAAAGGGAAGCACCAGAGAAGGGGGTCGGCTCATGAATTGGTATAGAGAGGGAGAGGTGGGACACAGCCCCTCTCCCCAACAGAGGAAGCAAGGAGAGGCAGCACAGCCAGAAGGGAAGAGGCGGGGCCAGAGTCTCTCCACTTCTGGCCACGCTGCTCTCCCCCTAGCCTCCAAAGCAGCTGCAACTCCGGGGCTGGTAGGCTGCAGCCGTGCCACTCAGCCCCACCCCCCAGAGGAGGCTGCGGCCGCGCCACCCGGCCCGCTGGAGCATGCTGCGGCCGTGCCACCCAGCCCAGCCCACTGGAACATGCTGTGACCATGCCACCCGGTCTGGCCCGCTGGAGCAGGCTGCGGCTGCACTGCCTGGTCTGCCGGAGCAGCTCCAGCCAGGCCACAGACGTCCTCCCCTGGCCCTCCCCAGATAAGGTGGGAAGGGATGGGATGGGGAGAGTGGGGGGGTCCCGGGCTAGGGGTGGGGTCATGTGGGGGGTGGTCACAGGGGTTACTCCCCTGACCCCCAGCTTCTCCTCCCCAAAAAAATTTCCCCACCAGTTGCTGTCCCAGCCCATCAGGGTAAGTAGCTGGCTTGCCCCCGGAACACTTTGTTTACTTAGGTTTACCTCTGTGCCTGCGGATGCTCGAGGTAAACAAACCATCTCGGCCCGCCAGCGGCTTATCCTGATGGCCCGGGAGCCAAAGTTTCCTGACCCCTGAATTATAGGGTCGGCTTATGAACGGGTCATAAAAATTTTCCATTTTTACTTATCCATCTTGGAGGGGTCAGCTTATAAACGAACTGGCTTATGATCGAGTATATACGGTATGATCGAGTATATACGGTATATTTGAATTGATGTACAGGTTGATAAGCAGTTCCTGAAGGCTTCACAGTAATATCCTGGAAGACTAATTTTTAATTGGTTTGTATTTACTTTTAATTAAAGCTCTGCAGATACCCTCTTCTAGTATGTATGGACTCATGCCATGTGTCCAAAAAAGTTTGGTCAGTGCTGTCCATTGGGGCTGTACATGCATCCTCAGTGTCCTCACACCTTCCCTACCTGTGGGCAGATAAGGGAATGCAGCACCAACTGCGCCTGTTCTTCCTTAGTGCCTGTGGAAGTGGGTCACAATTCAGCAGTGTCCACAGCGACTTATTTTAAAAATGTTAGATCTCAGAAAATTAATAATTCTCATAATAATTCTCTCAAGTAGTTAGGGTTTGGGGACCGGGGGGTTGTTGTCCTTTTGGCAGCTTTTAGATAGATTTTGACCTGTCAGTCGACTGATCAACACAAAGACCACTTCCCCACCGAATGGCTGAGGTAAAATCTTTAGGGTTAAAACTCTGCCCATGTGACAGATTGAGGCGCAATGTGGAGGGTCACACAAAGTAATCTTTTCTGCCTTGGGAAAGGCCATATCTCCAGCATATTCCCAACCTGCTGATCCTTCTTCAGCCAGACTTGATGTGATACAGACAGCCACCTGACTATTTTCACCTGCTGAACAATGCATGAATTTGGCTTCAGGCTTTGAGCAAGAGGACCCTCCGTCGTGATCCAGAACCTGGTCCAAATGCGGAGTACTGACCTATACTGCAGAAGTGCCTACCATCTCAGTGCAGTTGGCCTCTGCTCTAATGGGCCAGTGAAATCTGTTTGGTTTCAACTTCAACACAGGGAGATGAGGAAAAGCAGTTGGGACCACCTTCCCAGGTGTTTCAAGCACCAAAGTTGGGAACAGCACCAAGAGTCAACTGCTGATCCACCTTTCTCAGCATGATGCCCCGCCACATCAGACTATCCCACATGGCTAGCATTGGCTAAAGTCCCCTAGGTGCCAGGGAAGTCTGCACCCCTTTTTGACCTCCTCATGCTCTCAAGGTTTCAGAAATGTATTACAAACAATAAATAGAAAAATTGTTTTAAAAAATAATTGGATCTTTTCAAAACTTAGACTGCTAATCTCACACACCTGTTTTACTGACATACTTGTTAAAACACACTACTGTCTGTGATGAGAGAACAGCGATGTGAAAGACCACACGCGTGGGAGAAACAAAGTGTAATGATAGATTTAGGCCCACAATATGGTGGTTATCAACATTTTAAAGAAGCACACAGCTTTATTGTAGATCTTGACTGGCAAAGCACAGGCATAATTAATGAGAGAAACAAGTAAATCCTTTGGAAATAGATTGTTTTAATCTCACTCCCAATAAAAAGAGGAAATTTCATCTGTAAATTGAGGTCGCTTTATTATGGCTGTTTCTAACTGTCACCTAATCTACATGGATGAATACTTGCTACATGTTGCATTTTCTAGTACATAATGTCTTAGATTTTACTGAACACAGAAAGCAAAATAATTGCAGGTAAAGCTAAAAATCTAGAAATTATTAATCATTTTGTAGGGTGATACTATGCGTTTTAAATGTCTTTTTAGCATTGCTTGCTAAATGCATTCAGATCATAAAAGCCCCTTAAATTCAACACTCTTCAGGTACTAGACAAACTGATGGACAAATAACAGATGGAGTCACTTCAATGCTCATTTGCTAGTCCCATCTAGAAAACACTATGCGAAAGTATTGGTTCAGTAATGACTCAGGTAAGAGTGTCACTTACTAAATGATGCACTTGTATTTGTCAAGTGCTTTCCACCTGAGGATCTCCAAAACACTTTACAAATATTAATGAATTAAATTTCACACTACTTCTATCCTGAGGTACATGAGTTTTACTTTTCCTCATATTGTAGATGAGGAAACTTGAGTGCCAAAAAGCCTAAGTGAGTTGCCCGAAGTCTGTGACAGAGACAGGAAGAGAACCTAGGTCTTCTGACTCTCAGTCCTGTTCTTTACCATGTGCAAAAAGACCCCATTGTGCTCTAAACAGCAGTACCCTAGAGATCGCACATCCTGGTTCTGATCAAACTACCTTGTTTAGTTTGAGTTCTGACAAAATCACAATCTGAAGTGGTAAGGCTGAGAGCAATTGGTCTTGTGGCTGAATCAAAAACAAGCAGTATTCCAGTTCTGAAATCTGGGGGAAGACTGAAAAGATACAACATAAAGTAGGGAGACACAGCTCCCTGATGTGCCTGAAGCCCTTGAGCAGATCAACAGAGAGCATCACTCTTAAGGCACAGATACAGTAGAAACAACAGTTTGGAGGAAGTTGAGCAATGGCCCTGGTGTTGAAACTGTGATCACAGCATCAAGAATCAAGCAGCACAGACCCAGTGCAAAAGGAAATGGGAGAGAAGGCAGAGATCCTTGAAGAAATTAGACCACATGGGAGAACTGAGAAAAGGAGAGAAGAAGGAATGGATGACTGGCAATGAACAGCAATTTATTTGTATATAATTTTTAACATTCAATCTTAGATAAAAAATCATGGATGCACTAAGACAAAAAATAAGCAGCAACATTCTGCAAAGCCCTCTACAAATTTCTTTACTTCGACATACAGTATTAAGCAAGATTAGACTGGTGTATGTTTCTTCTAGTAATGAGCATTAGAAATAGACGTAGGTTTAGTTCTGTTTGCTGACGGAAGAGACTGGTCAATAGATCAATGGATAAGAATTCACTGTCAAAAAGCATGTAACTACTTCAGTTATCATTGGATCCCGTCAAACTGCCAGATAATAAAGCAGGTGAGTTCTGTGCACTCTAATCATTGTTGTTTACTTTTTTGACCCTGCTATTTATGCTTGCTGCTTGGCATAATGTGTGGTGCCCAGTCTAAAATGAGTAGAGACATACAAAATACAGGGTATAGTATTTTATGTGCTTTTTTCACTGAACCGCTACTTCATTTCATCATGATCATTTATGTATTTAGAAAGCTCCACTAGAATCCTCCTCTTCTGCAGGGGATTTGCTAGCAAAAATGGCAACAAAATATAAGGCCAATAAACAGTGCAGAGTCTTTGCAACTAAGGCTTGGTCTACACTACAGAGTTAAGTCAACGTAAGGCAGTTTACGTTGACATAATTATGTCAGTGTACACACTACAGCCTTGCTCCCGCCAATGTAAGTGATTGAAAATCTGTTGTGGGAGGATTTTTTTCCTCTCAATCCTACTTATAAAACAAGTGTAACAGCAGTGAATATAGAGTGCTTGCCAGGGTATGAACAGAGGTACAGCAGCAGCATGTAAAGTGATGCACTCCACTCACAGATCTGTGACGTGGCCCAATGGAACAAACTGATAACAGTCATTGTTAGTGGGGTATGGTGGGGAGGCTGCTTACGCTGCAAAAAAACAACCTGCCAAACTGGCTAAAGGAAGAAATGTCATCCTTGTCTGCTAGCAAGGGTAAAACACAGTTAACTGGTACAGAATATCAGGGTTGGAAGGAACCTCAGGAGGTCATCTAGTCCAACCCCTTGCTCAAAGCAGGACCAATCCCCAACTAAATCATCCCAGCCAGGGCTTTGTCAAGCCTGACCTTAAAAACCTCTAAGGAAGGAGATTCCACCACCTCCCTAGGTAAACCATTCCAGTGCTTCACCACCCTCCTAGTGAAAAAGTTTTTCCTAATATCCAACCTAAACCTCTCCCACTGCAACTTGAGACCATTACTCCTTGTTCTATCATCTGCTACCACTGAGAACAGTCTAGATCCATCCTCTTTGGAACCCCCTCCCCCCCCTTCAGGTAGTTGAAAGCAGCTATCAAATCCCCCCTCATTCTTCTCTTCTGCAGACTAAACCATCCCAGTTCCCACAGCCTCTCCTCATAAGTCATGTGCTCCAGCCCCCTAATCATTTTTGTTGCCCTCCGCTGGACTCTCCAATTTTTCCACATCCTTCTTGTAGTGTGAGGCCCAAAACTGCACACACTACTCCAGATGAGGCCTCACCAATGTCAAATAGAGGGGAATGATCACGTCCCTCGATCTGCTGGCAATGCCCCTACTTATACAGCCCAAAATACCGTTAGCCTTCATATAAGCAACAAGGGCACACTGTCGACTCATATCCAGCTTCTCGTCCACTGTAACCCCTAGGTCCTTTTCTGCAGAACTGCTGCCTAGCCATTCAGTCCCTAGTCTGTAGCAGTGCATGGGATTCTTCCGTCCTAAGTACAGGACTCTGCACTTGTCCTTGTTGAACCTCATCAGATTTCTTTTGGCCCAATCCTCTAATTTGTCATCTGGTAACAAGTGTTATTAATAAAGCTGGCCAGGAAATGGAAATTCTGTCCCATGAAAAATTGAGTTTTCAAAATTTGGCCCATGCTGTATCAAGACAAAAATCAAAAACTCAAAAATTATTGTGGAAATGAACATCTGTAATATTTCATTTTGGAAATACCAAAATGTTCCTGGTGTCCGGGTAGCCTAGGCAGTAGGAACGCTTTGCTGGTTCCAGAATCAAATATGCTCCCTGGGCTACCTGCCTCCCTCTCTGCCAACCTTCCCAGCTCCCAAGGCTGCCAGCCTCCCCCTCTGCAGGTGGCTGCTGAGTTATCCTGCTTCTTGGGCTGCTGGCCTCTCTTTGCTGGCCTGGTAGGTTGTCCCATTCCCCAGGCTACCATGGGCCTGGCTCCCACACTTTCCCACCCTTTTCTCGTTCCTTCTACTAGCTTTCTCTCAGTGAATCAACACAGTGGTCTGGCCTATACTACCAACCTGCTGATGCCAATTAACCCTTCTGTTCTCTTGGCTCCCTTAAGTGTGGCCTAATCCAGTCCTTCATTATACCACTGCTTTCTGTGTTTTTACTTTATTGTAGGATACAACAGAGGAATCTAGTCCCTGGTGCCAGTAGTCCTGTTTTCTTTTTAGCCTACCCTAGGTCATTGTGATCTACATTTGTCAACCTGCTGGTTGCTTTTCTTATCAGTGTAGCAAAGCAACCTACTTCGTCCATACTGCCAGCCTTCATGTGCCATCAAAACAGCTGGAATCTGCAGCAATTAAGCTTTTCTCCTTCCAGTGTCTCTTGGCAGATCAACCTCACTGGACATTTTATGGAACCTGGCAGCTTTCATCCACGTGACATTGTTTAGAGCAGTGGTCTCCAAAGTGGGGTGCGCAAGAGGATCCTTCGGGGTGCGCTGCAGGCGGAGCGCCACCGGAGCAGCGCCGCTTTCTCCCCCCCCCCCCCTGGGAGGTCGGGCGGGGGGCCGGGCGGCTTTTTTTTTTTGCTTCGACAGTTCGGCCGGGAGCAGGGGGTGCGTGCTCAAAAAATTTTTACTGATGGGGTGCGCGATCAAAAAAGTTTGGAGACCACTGGTTTAGAGTATCTAGCTGCTGACACCATCAGCCTGCATATTTCAGTGGACAAGCTGAAAGGTTGTGATCCTGCACTAAAATGTCAAAATTAAGGGAGAAAAATTCACTGCATCGTTACATCCTACAACCACTTCAGCAAGGCTTTAAAGCTCACAGAGCAAGGGGCTTCAAGCATGAATGCTCATGGCCAACAATGCTCTTCCCTCTCCTGCCCCTCACCCCTCCGCACTAGCTCCTTATCCCCAACTTCTGTAAACATGTTCAAAAGATAGCAAGGGATTCCTATATTTCTTCAAGGAGCAGGTCATAGATTGGGGCAGCAGCAAAGCTGTATTCTGTTCTATATAGGTTCTTCTACCGTGCTCATCACCATCATATTTAAGACCTTCCAGTAGTGCATTAAGCAATGTGACCACACAGCTGTCACGTGTGTTCTCTCATCTCCCCAGGAGGAGAAGCACATGCAGTGGAGTGTCTTGTTTTGTTTTTGCATCCGAAGAAGTGGGTTGTAGCCCACGAAAGCTTATGCTCTAATAAATTTGTTAGTCTCTAAGGTGCCACAAGTACTCCTCTTCTTTTTGCAGATACAGACTAACACGGCTGCTACTCTGAAACTTGTTTTGTAGAGTTTGGGTTTTTTTTAAATAGTCATGTTGCTATGTATGCTAGAGAAGGTGAAGAAAAAGAAATGCACCTTCCACTTGGAGCAGAAGATGCTGAGTATTGTGACGGTTTTTATTCCTTGGAGAAGTTCATTCCATAGTCTTGGACAGTGCTACACGTGCACACTAGCCATTTGATTACAATACCAGTAACACTTTGCACTTCTAGAATACACTTCACCCAAGTACCTTAAAGCACCTTACAAAATCAACTGAGGCTTCTCACACCCCAGTGAAGTATGTAAATTTCACACACACGCACCACAGAAATGTCACTAACAGCAGCAGCTGTTTAACAGCTCAGAGCAACATTAAATTAGAAATTGAAGTGAGATAGGCCATATCCAAATGAAACCTCAGGGGAATTTAAGTAGGACTATAATTACCTGCATTAGAATGGGGCCAGGATGATGGCCTTAACACCCCTACTTAGACTAAAAATGGTATTGTATATACGGTACACATCAGAAGCTTTGATGTTAATCAAATGTGTGGTAGGGCCTTTGAGTCAATGGGAACCTTATTCTATACACATCTTGCTGAAGGTCTCATTTTAGTGGCCATTACCAGGCCAGGAAGGTCTCAAAGGCCTGGTCCACACTACCCCCCCACTTCAGACTAAGGTACGCAAATTCAGCTACGTTAATAACGTAGCTGAATTCGAAGTACCTTAGTCCGAACTTACCGCAGGTCCAGACGCGGCAGGAAGGCTCCCCCGTCGATGCCGCATACTCCTCTCGCTGAGCTGGAGTACCGGCGTCGACGGCGAGCACTTCCGGGATCGATCCGGGATCGATTTATTGCGTCTAGACAAGACGCGATAAATCGATCCCAGAACATCGATTGCCTGCCGTTGGACCCGGAGGTAAGTGTAGACGTACCCAAAGTTACTCCCTATGTAGCACTACTCTAAGGCAAAGACCACATACTTCTGTGGCTGACTACATCCCCTTTCTAAGGCTACGTCTTCACTACGGGGGGGGTCGATTTAAGATACGCAAATTCAGCTACGCGAATAGCGTAGCTGAATTCGACGTATCGCAGCCGACTTACCCCGCTGTGAGGACGGCAGCAAAATCGACCTCCGCGGCTTCCCGTCGACAGCGCTTACTCCCACCTTCGCTGGTGGAGTAAGAGCGTCGATTCGGGGATCGATTGTCGCATCCTGACGGGACGCGATAAATCGATCCCCGAAAGGTCGATTTCTACCCGCCGATTCAGGCGGGTAGTGTAGACCTAGCCTTCAGACTCTCCTCAGAAAGCAGGTATGAGTAATTTCCCTACATATAACAGTCAAAATAAACCAAGCATTTATTGACAACTGTAAATAATGAACAACAGAAATAAAATGTTATGTCAGTTGGCTAAAATTGACATGACAGGTTTATTCAAGGTAAATCTACACTTAAGTTACAGAATTGTATAATGTACCTTGCACCTCGCATGGTAGCGAACTCTTGTCCTTCTAACAGCCAAAACTGGTTTTCTTTGTTATCTGTCAAGGTTGTCTCTGGGAGCGAGATCTCTTCTAAGACTGCAAGGTATACCTAGAAACCAGATCAGTTTATAGTTCCTTTAGTTTTTGATACATCAGTATCATAATCACAAGGTGTCCATTCATTAGAGTAGTATGAAAATCCATATTAGTTTTTGTTCGATACATCTTTTCTTCTTAAGTCAATCCAATACACACACACGCGCACACACCAAAATGTCTCATTTCCTAATGTTGATTTAGGATTTATGTAAGTTAACTTCAGACAGGATCTTCTCCATGTGGAGAACAAAACTTTCTTATATAAATAATAGATCTTTCCGAGGCCAGGGAACCTAGGCAGCTCATAGAAGTCCAGAAGACTCCATGATATGGTCTGCCATAGATCTGGATTTAATTATATGCACAAGAGCACAGGACAAAATAGGCCTGTGTATATTTGATACAAAATACACACTCTACAGTATTTTGCGGCCTATGGCATGCCACTCAGTAAAATGGATGGACGTGGACTCATGGCAACAAATATCATCAAGCTGCTAAACCCTGCCCCACACTGACATACTCCCTGACCCATCCACTATAAGTGGAAGAAGTTCTCCATATCCATCAGTAATGAGGCCTTTCACACAGGACTCAAAAATCCATCCTATGGTTATGTTGTTGCCGCCTCCTATTTTCTCTTTCTTCCTCCTCCTGCCCTTCCTGCCTCCCCGCCTCCCCCACCCAATCCAGCCATCTTCCTCTCCTAACAGTCTTTCCCCATCCTCATTGCTGCTCTCTCCTGCCATATATTCCCCCCACCCGCTAAGACTAGCCTGATGCCCTCCAAGTGGGCACAGGTTAGGAAACACTGAATGGGTTGTAGTGTGTTCTATCCCTCAGCAAGATTACCAGCACTCATCAAATAGTACCATGGTGCTGTGAGCTTCTTGAGGTAATGTGATGTAGTGTGAGTGTTTATAAACCACAGCTCCATATTTATCAGCTTTTATTTATTTTATAATGATCAAAATAGACCATGGAAAAAATATACAAAGTTCTTTCCACTGGAGAAAGTTTTACATACCTAGTAATCAACAGATCTGCTCAATCTGTGTATTCATTATCATGTGATATATGCTTGTTTTACTAAAGAGAGAAGGTGGGTGAGGTAATATCTTGTATTGGCCAAACTTGTGTTGGTGAAAGAAATGAGCTTTAGATCTATACAGAGCTCTTCTTCAGGTCTGTGTAGCTCAAATGCTTGTCTCTTTCACCAACAGAAGTTGGTCCAATACAAGATATTACCTCACCCACCTTGTCTCTCTCTTTGCTTGGGACCAATACAGCTACAACTCTAAACAATGCTTTACTAAAATAAATTCTTATAATCTTAACTCCTGTTAGCAGTGCAGACTATGGGGGAAAAGCCGGATTCTTCTTCGACTGCTTGCTCAGGTCGATTCCATTCTAGGTGCGTGCAAGCCTACATGCATGGTTGTTGAAGACATTTGCCTTAGCAGTATTCATAGGGTCAGCTGTGTTGCCCCCTTGAGTGCTGCGCTCATGCGTCGGTATATCAGGCGCCTCTGGCCCTACACCCTCTCAATTTCTTCTTACTGCCTGTGGTGGTTGGTCAGAGTGCCTGTCTCCCTTGCTTCACAAGTGTTCACCAGTTTTCCTACTCTTCCAACCTTGTGTTCCATCTGTAAATAGTTTGTTTTTACTGCAGATTAGTTAGTAAGTAGCTGTTGAGTACTGTAGTCAGTTAGGGTCCTGGCAGGGACTTTGCCTCAGGCGGAGCATACACCGGTCTCCAGGTTTTAAGCCTGCTCTGACTGCAACAGGCCTATGCCTGTTATCTATCAGCATAGTAGCTGTCTGAAGTGCCTGGGGGAATCCCACATTAAAGAAAAGTGTCACATCTGTAAGAACTTTCATCCCAGGACACAGAAAAAACTCATGGAGGCCGCTCTTCGCCCAGCCTCGAAGCCAGCCCAAATGGACGCAACACCCAGCATTTCGGCCTCAGTGCATAGTGCACTCCCAGCACCGGTGCCCAAGAAGAAGACCAAAAAGAGGGACCTGGCACCGAGCAAGTCAGACCAAGGGACATTGGGCAAAGGACCCTGCTTGGTCTGCCCGCCCACACCAGAGCCACAAGGGGGCAAGTCCCAGAGGGGACCTCCTAGCCCCCTAAGGGATCCACCACTGACTCTGGGAAGCAGTAGGGGACCCAGACTAATAGCGCTTTCAACGCCTTCTCAGCTCCCAGCACCCAGAGAGCAAAGGACTCCTTATGAGGGCAAGCCAGCCGTGAAGGCCTCCCAGAAGGTGAGTGAGCACTGCCAATCTCTGGAGCCAAGACAAAGCCCTTTGTCGCTGCGACCTTGGTTTCCGCATCAGTCCAGGTCACTGGTTTGCTGCTACAGATCGCCAACACCGCCCTCCCAGTCTCCGCTCTCGCACCGGGCCTCATCCAGAGGGAAGCGCCAATTGCCGTACAGCCAGCAATGGTCATCTTCGTGCCGATGGTCACCGTCACCGAGACCTGGATGCTCCCCAACATGGTGCCGCTCCCCCTGTTCCTGGCACTGGTCGGACTATTTGAGGCACCAGTCCCCCACGGCGATGGTTAGCCGCCAGACTCAGGCATTGACGGTCCCACTGATCACTGGAGGAGGATTTCTCCAGCACAGAGAGGGAGTTCAGCCCCTCGCTGAGACAGCACCCTCGTGACTGGGCTCCGGAGGTTGCATCCGCCCCAGTGATGCTGACCTGGCAGCAGGGCCAGTGGCCTGCGCAATGGTCTTACTGGAATGCCTGGGGCATGTCTATTATGCTGATGCCTCTGTCTCAGCAGTCGTCAGTTGCTGCGTCGGACAAACTCCAGTCAGCACCGATGGCACCAGCGGCACCAGGCTCAGTGCATGAAGCGCTGGCGGGCGCTGAGGTGGAGTGACAGGTGCCCACCCCAAGACCCATTTCCCCTGCAGGGGATATATGCCCCTGGCTCTCCCCCAGTGGTTCAGTCGTACTCCTCTCCAGGCGAGGCGGTGGCGGGGCCCTCCCGTGCTAGCCCACTGGACGACTTAAAGGAGCACCAAGTCCTGCTCCAATGGGTGTCCACTAATTTAGGCCTAGAGGCAGAAGATATGGCAGAGAAATCAGATACTTTGTTCAATGTGCTCTCTGCGTCCACCCTTGCACGTGTCATGCTCCTGGTGCACTAAGAGATCCTGAACATTGCAAAAGTCCTCAGGCAAACCCTGTCCTCCATCCCGTCCACTTCCAAGAGAGTCGATAAAAAGTATTTTGTCCCCAACAAGGGATTTGAATACTTATACACCCACCATCCCCCAGCGTCATTGGTTGTATTGGTGGCCAACGAAAAGGACAAGCAGGGGCATGCTAGTGCCGCCCCCAAAAATAAGGAGGCCAAGAGACTGGACCTTTTGGGGAGGAAAATGTATTCCACTGCCAGTCTCCAATTCCAGGTCATGAACCATCAGGCTCTTTTGGGGCATTATAATTTTAACCTGTGGGACTCTGTAACATTATGTACCACGGGGGAACATCCAGCACCCCCATGTTCATCCTTGTAAAATGATTGTGTGGTATCCAATGCAAATTTTGTCATGTCGAGGATCTTCGGAAGGCTCATGATGCACTGAGCATTATTGTTATAGTAATGTTATAGTAATTGTTGTTACAGTAATGCTATAGTAATGTTATCGGTTGTAATTTCATGTATATAGTTATGAGGCTGAAATTGTGTCCTCGTGACTTAAAGCAAGCCCAGGAAAAAACTCTCCAAGAGCAGAGAGGCAGTTCGCACCTCATCAGGGCATGTATGGGACAAACCCAGCCCAGCCTCACAGAAACAAAGGACACTGGCCTAGGCAACAACAAAGGATCTGTTGGACTCTCGAGTGAGTCACCCCACTTCCTTTGGTCAGTTTGGGACTCCGATGAGGTAATGCTCACCTGACCATGGAGGGGGGGAGGCAAAGCCAAGAGGGAAGAAAGGACATGATAAAAGGGAGAGATGTTTGCCATGCTCTTCCTCCCTCTCTTCCACCTACATCTACAGACACCACACCAAGCGACTGAAGCGCTGATCAAAGGGGAGAGCCTGGCTGAAGGACAACCAGCCAGCCTCTGGTGAGAAGCATCTAAGTTTGTAAGGGCATTGAAAGTGTTAAGATCAGCTTAGAATGCATTTTGCTTTTATTTCATTTGACCAAATCTGACTTGTTTTGCTTTGACTTATAATCACTTAACATTTATTTTTGTAGTTAATAAATATGTTTGTTTATTCTACCTGACGCAGTGTATTTGGTTTGAAGTGTGTCAGAGACTCACCTTGGGATAACAAGCCTGGTACATATAAATTTCTTTGTTAAATTGATGAACTCTTATAAGCTTGCAGCATCCAGCGAGCATAACTGGACACTGCAAGTCAGAGGTTCCTAGGATTGTGTCTGGGACCAGAGATGTTGGCTAGTGTCATTCGGTTGCACAATCCAAGGAGCAGCTTACATGCCAGAGGCTGTGCATGAACAGCCCAGGAGTGAGGGTTCTCACCACAGAGCAGGGTAAGGCTGGCTCCCAGAGTCAAGGATTGGAGTGACCTAGCAGACCACCAGTCCAGATAACACCAGAGGGGAACATCAAGGACTCCATGCCTCAGGAGATGGCCCAAGAGTTCGGGACCGTTATGGAGGAGGGTACCGCAGTGGCTCAGTACTCCCTCCAGATGGCCTGGGATGTGGCCAGTTCGGCAGCCAAGGTAGTCCCTCAGCGGTGGTCATGAGGCACAGCTCCTGGCTTCAGACCACCGGCCTATCCCAGGAGATTCAGTCCTCCATACAAGATCTCCCGTTTGATGGAGTCGGGCTGTTTTCGGTCATAGGGAAAATGGCACCCTGGGCGAAATTGCATTTTGGTGCCCCTGGCCCCTGTGGGAGTGGCACCCCCATTGCCCCTGCTTCCATAAGCTCCCCACCCTCCCTTCCCCCCCCAACACCTGCACTGTTCCCCCTTTACTCCTAATGCCTGCTCCCCCTCCTGCATCCCAATCTCTACACCCCCTTCACTCCCAACTTCTACCTCCCTTCTGTACCCCAACACCTGCCCCTTCTGTGCTCCTAACCCCTGCACTGTGCCCCCTTCACCCCAATCCCTGCATTCCCCCTCCGGTGCCACAATCCCTGCACCCCTTCTCTCCTACCCCCTGCACCTCCCTCCTGAGTCCCTAACCCATGAACTGTGCATGCCTCCTCACCCCAACACCTGCCCCCTCCTGTGCCCCTAACCCCTGCACTGTGACCCCTTCACCCTAACCCCTGCACTATGTCCCCTTCATCCCAATCCCTGACCCTCCTGAGCCTCTAACCCCTGAACTGTGCATGTCCCCTTCACCTCAACCCCTGCACTCCCCTCCTGCGCCCCAATCCCTGCATTGTGCATACCCCCTTTGCCCCAATCCCTACACTCTGCCCCCTTCACTCCTACCCCCTTGCACCTCCCTCCTGAGCCCCTAATCTCTGCACTGTGCCCCCTTTGCCCCTAACCCTTGCTTAGTGGAAATCGGATATACGGGTTGGGAGGGACACCCTACCATCAGCCCCTTCCTCCCCCGTCCCCCCGCAGAGCAGACAGGAGGACGCTCCCAGTCCGAAGTGGCCAGGGGCGACTCCAGAGAGGAAGGGGGGGACAGGAACAGCAGCGGCTGCACAGGTGGAGCAGGGCAGAGGAGGGGAACCTCTGCTACGGAGGAGTCACCTGGCTCCAATGGCTGGTTGTCCAACTGCCCCCTGCAGCTCAGCTCTCTCCTCCTCCCCCATGCTGCTGCTCACCTGCCTGCTGTGCTGACTCCATCAGCCCAGCTGGCCTCTCAGCAGCAGGTCAGGTGGCAATCCAAACCCTGCGCACAGTGCCCGTAGATGGGCCGCCCTCAGCGGGGGCCCCTACACCCCACTCCAAAGGCTGGCCCTGAACAGACGGACGTGAGGCTGCACAGTCAATTGCCCCTGCCCTTCCTCCTCCCATTCACCTGTGCAACCTGTCCCAGCAAAACACCCCGGGAGCCAGAAGGGGGTGTTTTGAGGGTGTGCTCGAAAGCGATGTCCCAGTCAGCTCCCCGGATCTGCCCCATCTTTTCCTCAACTGTCTCCATCTCTACCCCTTCAGCCTGATCAAGAGTCACCTCGGACCGCTGGATGCTAGAGATTGTGTCGCTGGGCTACACCCTTCAGTTTTCAGCCATTCCACCCTCTCACCGCCCCCCTTCCCTGTCCTCTTCAGGGACCCTTCTCAGGGGCAACTCCTCATTCAGGAGGTGGATGACCTCCTACAACTGGAGGGGGTGGAGTAGGTCCCTCAGGAAATGAGGGGGAAAGGTTTCTACTTCCGCTATTTCCTGATTCCAAAAGCAAAAGAGGGCCTACAATCCATTCTGGCTCAATAAGTACCTCAAGAAGTTAGTTTTGCATGGTATCCCTGGCCTCCATTATCCCCTCCCTGGATCCGGGAGAAAGGTACGCCACTCTCGACTTGAAAGACACTTATTTCCATATCTCTATCTTCCAATGACACAGACAGTTCCTCTGTTTTATGGTGGGCCAGTGCCATTTCTAGTTCATGGTGCTTCCCTTTGGCCTCTCCTTGGCCCCGTGGGTCTTTACAAAATGTCTGGCCCCAGTAGCCACTTACCTCAGGTGTTGTGGGGTCCAGGTCTATCCTTATCTTGACCATTGGCTCATCAAGGACAGATAATGGGATCAAGTGCAGAGCAGCCTCGATCTGGTGCACATGCTGCAACCTGGACCTGTTAATGAACGTAAAAAAAAACCCTCATACCAGTGCAGTGGAAAGAGGGATAGAGTTCATCAGGGCTTTCCTCAATTCCACGCGGGCCAAGGCATTCCTTCCAGAGACCTGTTTCCGAGCCATGTTGGGACGTAATCTCCCGTGTGAGGGGCCACTCGCTCACCACCGCCGCCTGCACTTGCCTAAGACTGCTAGGCCACATAGCTGCCTGTACTTACATGGTCTGTCATGCCCAGCTTCACCTCTGGCCACTGTAGGTGTGGTTGGCATCAGTCTACATCCCCAACAGGCATGACCTGGACCTGGTAATCAAGGTGCCGGACTACATCCGGTCATCGCTGGCGTGGTGGTTGGATTCCGCATCAGTGTTGCAGGGAGTTCCCTTCGCGGCCCCAGCCCTGTCACTAACTCTGGTGTCCAACGCATCGGACCTGGGCTGGGGAGCCCACCTAGGTGAGCTCAGTACACAGGACCGCTGGTCGCGAGGTGACCACTCCCTCCACATAAATGTCAGGGAACTCAGGGTGGTTCACCTGGCCTGCCAGGCTTTTCGGTCCCAGTTACAAGGCAAAGTGGTTCAAGTCCTGACGGACAACACCGCCACAATATTTTATATTAACCAGCAAGGCAGAGCCAGGTCATCAGCCCTCAGCCAGGAAGTCCTCCAACTCTGGGACTTTTGTGTGCAGCATACCATTCATATCGTGGCAGCGCACCTGCCTGGAACTAGGAATGTGTTGGCAGATTGCCTCAGCAGAACCTTCTCGTCTTGCCATGAGTGGTCCCTCCATCTTGATGTGGTTGACCCGATTTTCCAAAAGTGGGGGGGTCTCCCTAGATTGACTTATTCACGACTTGTCAGAACAGGAAGTGTCACCGATTCTGATCATCTTGTGGGTGGGGGGATTGACAGGGGCTCCTTGTTGGGCACCGTACGCTTTCCCACCAGTGCTGTTGATTCACAGAGTCCTCATGAAAGACCAAGCAGGACAATGCCAGGTTATCCTGATAGTCCCGGCTTGGCCTCACCAATACTGGTTTGGCACGCTGATGGACCTGTCGGTGACAACCCCACTGCAGAGGCCCCTCTGGCCAGATCTCCTGTCACCGAATCACAGCAGACTCCTACACCCAAATCTGGCAGCGCAGCACCTCACAGCTTGGTTGCTGCATGGTTAACTGCCAAAGAGCAGGAGTGCTCGGACCAAGTCCAGCAGGTCCTACTGGATAGTAGAAAGCCCTCCACTAGAGCGACCTACCTGGCCAAATGAAAACTATTCATATGCTGGGCCTCGGCCCAAGGGGTTAGGCCTGAGCAGGCCTTGCTGCAGTTGATCCTCGACTACCTTATGCATCTCAAGCTCCAGCGTTTGCCCCTTTCATCAATTGAAGTCCATTTGGCAGCTATATCAGCCTTCCATCCTCCATTCCAGGGCAGGTCGGTCTTTGCTCATAACATGACGGTCCAGCTCTTAAAAGGTCTGGAGTGGCTTTACCCCCATATACGAGACCCAGTCCCTTTATGGGACCCAAATCTGGTGCTTGCGCAACTCATGAAAGCCCCCTTCGAACCCTTGGCATCTTGCTCTCTTCTTTTGCTCTCCAGGAAGGTGTCATTCCTGGTGGCGATAACTTCTGCCCCGTGGGGGGCACCAGGCTTTGGGGCTCCCCATGGCTCCACTCCCGGTTTCAGTGGGGATTTCTACTATGGGTACCAGATAAGGATTTTGTTCCAGTATTGGCACCTATTCAGTGTATTTTAGAGTATTTGCTTTTCCTAAAGAATAAGGGAATATCCATTCCATCCCCCAGGTTACGTCTGACAGCGAAAGGCTCCGGCAGCGGGGAGGCACAAGTGAAGGCCCCAGCAGTTCCCTCTGCAGCAGGGAGGCACTGGAACAGTACACTTCTAAAAATAGCAATGTAGATATGTAGAGAGCCCATGTAGGGTTTATACCCTTGGGGGCTTCAGACATGTAGGGCACTCTACTCACCTAACTTGTGCCTCACCAGCATCTACACTGCTATTTATACCCTTGCTACAGGGCATGCAGTGTCTGTACTCTACACACTGCTGTAAGTGTAGATATACCTTTAGACTGCATTTAGCTGCAATAGCAGCTTTTCACAATCCTGTGGATGGAAAATCAATATTTTCTCATTATATGTCAAAGTTTTTAAAAGGTCTATTAAGAGTAAGAAGTCCACTAAGAGCCCCTATTTCTCCATGGGACTTAGGTTTTGTGTTAATGTAACTCATGTGTCCACCATTTGAACATTTATCAGCTTGTTCTTTATTTCATATTTCCATTACAACAGCCTGTATTATAGCAGTTACATCACCTATAAGAATTATTGTATTTTATGCCTTGATTGAAGAACCTCCATTTACAGTTTTTTATAAAGCTAAAGTAGTGTGGCTGTACCAAAATGTTTACCTAAAATAATTTCTGATTTTTCAGTGTATTAACCTGCCAGCATTCATTCCAAAACCTCACACTCATAAGAATGAATCGAAGTTACATTGTTTGGATGCTAAAAGAGCTTAGATACAACTGAAGAGTTCAGGGCCTCATAAATGATTCATTTCCTAGGCAGATAACTGTAAAGGAAAAGCTGTTCCTGCTCAAACTTTATCTAGATGGGGGTCAGACAGTGCACAGAAGTGAGTTACAAGAATGTTTCACATTCTCCTACTAGTACTATTAAAGCACATTCTACCAGTGCAATTGCTACTTCAGCAGCATGCTTCAGACGTGTTCCATCAATTGAAATATGTAATGCAACCACATGGAGCTCAATTAATACTTTTACTAAACATTATGCATGTAGCTGGTAGGTCTGATGTGCAATTTGGCAGTGCTGTTCTTCAATCCCTTTTTAATTAGGGCACCTTGTCTCACTATCCATTTACAAGGTACTGCTGACCAAACTACCCCAACAGTGGGAATATGCAGAGGACACTCAAAAAGAAATGAAGGTTACTTCATGAGCGTAATGAGGGTTCTTTGTGAGAGACTCTGCATATTCATATACCCTGCCCCCCTTCCCCTCTTCTGTGGAGACCTAATTATTCAATACTCTGCATTAGTGATGGAAGGAACTGAGGCAGCAGACGCTGCTACACCTCCTTTCATGCTTTCAGAACACGTTCCAGCACTATGGGAGAGGGTAGGAGGGGGTGCGTGCATGCACCGGTGCTAACATTCTAAGAGGCACTGCTTACAGAAAGTTCCACCATTCAGTGCCACCATTTGGACATATCCCAGGAGTGGGAATACGCAGAGGACACTCGAAGAATCTTAGTTACAAATAAGTAACCTTCATTTTAAAAACTGGGATGCTACAGTAAATGGCAATTATTCCTATGAGCTACTACAGTCTCACAAAACATAAGCTGAATAATAATATGGTACTTAGTTTTATATGGTTCCTTTCATATAAAGACTTTATCTTCATCATCTTAGCTATTAATATGGCAACAATTATTGTACCCTGTCAAGGCTGTATCCCCACTTTGAACTTTAGGGTACAAGTGTGGGGGCCTGCATGAGGACTTCTAAGCTTAACTACCAGCTTAGTTCTGGTCCGCTGCCACCATTCCCTTCCCTGGGAAGCTTTGAGAAACCTTTCACCAATTCCCTGGTGAATACAGATCCAAACCCCTTGGATCTTAAAACAAGGAGAAATTGACCCTTTCCCCCTCCTTCCTTTCACCAACTCCTGGTGAATACAGATCCAAACCCCTTGGATCTTAAAACAAGGAGAAATTGACCCTTCCCCCCTCCTTCCTTTCACCAACTCCTGGTGAATACAGATCCAACTCTCTTGGATCTAAAAACAAGGAAAAATCAATCAGGTTCTTAAAAAGAAGGCTTTTAATTAAAGAAAAAGGTAAAAATCATCTCTGTAAAATCAGTATGGAAAATAACTTTACAGGGTAATCAAACTTAAAGAGCTCAGAGGACCCCCCTCTAGTCTCAGGTTCAAAGTACAGCAAACAAAGATAAACACTCTAGTAAAAGGTACATTCACAAGTTGAGAAAACAAAGTAAAACTAAGACGCCTTGCCTGGCTTTTTACTTACAAGTTTGAAATATGAGAGACTTGTTTAGAAAGATGGGGAGAACCTGGATTGATGTCTGGTCCCTCTCAGTCCCAAGAGCGAACAACCCCTTAAACAAAGAGCACAAAACAAAAGCCTTTCCCCCCCCCGCCCCAAGATTTGAAAGTATCTTGTCCTCTTATTGGTCCTTTGGGTCACGTGTCAGCCAGGTTACCCGAGCTTCTTAACCCTTTACAAGTAAAAGGATTTTGGAGTCTCTGGCCAGGAGGGATTTTATAGTACTGTACACAGGAGAGCTGTTACCCTTCCCTTTATAGTTATGACATACCCAAAGAAAAGAAATACCATCTAGACAATTCATGAGCCTTTAAAAATATCTCAGACTTTTATTTTTCTTTTTAAATGTGTACATTTTAGTTTTTAGCTTTTTCTTGCTTTTGTGGCTTTAACTGAAGTCTAGTTCCTAGTATTAAAATATAGTATATTTTATTAGTACTAAGAGTGCTCTGTACAATATAGACACAAAAATACCTTCCTGTCTAAAACAGCTTATTGTGTAAATAAGAGGATTGCCCAAGGAAACTCATTAGCAGAAAACAGGCTATTTTCCCTTATTCCCTCCCCTCACCCCTAATTCTAATAAACTCTTTTCTTATGGTCACTGTGGAAGAAGTGATTTTTCCCCCCCAGGGACGTGAATGAGGAGACGGTGGTGGGTGAACGTGCTGGCTTCAAATTGGGCAGGCACACGGTGCTCTGAGAGCTGGTCCTTCCCCTGACCCCACTGCATCTTGTGCTCAAGAATTGGAACTTTCATTAAAAAAAAAAAAAAAGAAACAAGGTGTTCCTGTGTTCTTCAGTGTATGTAAAGTGGGACTCAGCTGAAAAGTGATACAGTGACATCTACAATGGCCATGAGAGTTGAGGAATGAATTGCTGTAATTCAGGTCAACGATTGTTGATTCTACAGCCTGATAACGGCATGTATGTAAATTGCTATGCAATTATCAACATCATGGCTGATAAAGGCATCTGAGGGCTGACTCTGTATCCACTGCCTATAGGATCTACTGCAAGGGGGAATCACTATTACCAACTCTAGTGATTTTTTCTTGGATCACCAGCTTTCAGCTGGAGCTGCAGCCAGTCTGCAATGGCACCAGAAGATCCAGCCCATTTCCAAATTTCCATCCAGCCTGAGGGTAAAGCCCCCTCTTATTGGTTGTCTTTTTCACTGCCTAGGCACCCCCAGGTCTAAAGTCCTGAACCCTGGTGCTCCCGAAGGTCAGAAGCCCAGCCCTGCCTCCAGATCTAAAGCCCTGGTGCTCCTGTGGGCAGAAACCCTGCCCAGAGCCTTGACCCCCCAGGGCGGCAGCCCCAACACTCCCCCACACCCTCCCCGGCTCAAGTCCGTAACGTCTTGTTCAGAATTATGGAACATTTCAGAGTTACAAACAACCTCCATTCCCAAGGTGTCCATAACTCTGAAGTTCTACTGTAGAAGTAATTGGGATACTAATGGTTACAAATAAACAAAAGTAAAAATGTGTTTCTAATAGTAAAACCTCACTTAGCAAAGTAGAGTCTTTTGTTCAAAGTAGTTTTCTCACCACGGTCCTTCTTCCAGCATGGCTGGCCAGTCCTTAGCCGGGATCCAACACGCAGAACCCAAAACAGTTGGTTTCTGTCTCCTCACTTGAAGGATGTCAAAATCTCTCTCTCTCTCTGCTTATATCTACCAAAGTTCAATAACCTTGCTTCAGAAGATAGGAAGGTTTCCTGAAGCTGCTGCTTCCATCCCATGTAGAGAGTGTTAAGTGGCCCTCCCCCACACAGATTTGCCAGATGGCGTTGTCTACCTTGCATGTAAATGTAATTTCATTGTCTCTTCTTGCTTAATTTATATTGGAGACATGTTCAAGCAGGCAGAATCACATTCCTTTGTCTAGGATGGGATGACTTAAACCCTGCCTGCCAAACACCTTTTAAGAACATGTTTTCAGCACATTTTTTCATGTCACCTATACATACATCATGCATTAATATTAATGACCAGCATGTTGCCAGTTCACATACGGGTACCTTTGAAGATACAGATGATGACAACAGTGAATTGGAGTACTTGTGTTGGTCAGGGCAACTGAGGCTCATGGTTACATACCAGGAACCCCGTGTCGTCTTGTACTGGGGTGTTCTTAGGATCACAAAGTAATAAAGTGAGTGATGAAGACATTTAAGTAGGATTCCTAACAGATGGCACCACAATGCGATCAAAAAGGTAGGCCACCACCTACATCAGGGCATTTGTGCTGGAATATTTGACAATATTTGACTGTAGGCAAATAGGCAGTCAATTGATATTATCTGATCTGTCACGTTATAGCTACACTGCAGTGTAAACCCGGGCTCAGATTCAGGCTTTAGCCCAAACCCCCCTTCCATCTACACACAATTCTGTCTGACTTGGCCTTGGCCCCAGGAGCCAAGAGTGGGTGAATTTGACCCCAGGTCCCACTGGAACTTGGCCCAAACGCCTTCATTTTGCACTGGGGACACAGCTCAGGCCTGGGCCCCTGGACTTGGGCTCTGACAATCTACCAATGCTATCCCACAATCTCATGGCCTGGTGTTCTCTGTCCACTCTATCCCAAGAGTAGTCCATCGATTCCCAGGAAATAGAAACAGCTCCCCTTGTTCAAGTACAGCAGATTAGCATTTAACCCTTCCATTTTATTCTGACCGCTGAGCTGCAAACACAGTGAATCTTCTCCTGCGGTGCAATGGCTAATGACCAGAAGAAATCCTTTGCCAAATACGCTGCTTCCTGGTCACAGCATCACAGCCAAATTTTGGTGAATCTCTGGGGTGAGACGAACAAACAGTTTGATTTTTAGTAAGAGTACCAGGAATGACTAAGTGTACCAGGAAATACTGAAGAAGCTGGCAGCACTGGGGATTCTCTGGACCCATGACCAGTGCAGGGAGAAGACTAAGTGGCTCATGATCAACAACCAAAAAGCCAGGGATGAGAACCACACCCCTAGGATCTCGCAGTCACACTTCTCCTTTTATGAGGAATTTGACCAGTTGCTGGGTACTGCACTGAGCATGGAGCCACATACTTTACAATGGCCTGATCAACTGGGATGGCAGCCTTCTGACCCCTGAATCCAGTATAGGACCAGAGGGGAGCCAGAAAATGCTGGATCAGGGTAGTGAAGTGACTCTGGTACTGGAACTGGTCCCAGTCCCAAGGAGGTTTTGCCACTGAAACAGCTCCAGTACAGCCTGGATCCCTACTTAGAGGAACTTTTTGATGCTCCCCTTTACTCCCCGAGGAGCAGCCTGCCACAGAACCAGGAGCGGAAATGGAAGTGACAGAACTCCCCCCGGAGCCTGGTAAGATTCTGGCTCCATGTTTGTTTTTATTAATGTAGGAATGGAAGGGATTTCCGGATTATGAACCAGTGCAAAAGTTATTACTAGTCACAGGCAGCAGAAGGTATCCGCTAATGGTGGATTGCATGGCAGCACCTTGGTGACACTCTCCCCTGCCCCCCCCCCCCCCATCACATGGAATTCAAAATGGAGACCAGGAAGTGCAAACAGTGAAACAAGCATTTAAAAATTAAGTTTTACTAGAAACTCCCACATTCTTCCTAAGATGTGCCAGGGTGTTAAAAATAAGAACCTTATATTGCCTTTCCTGATAGCACGCTGCTCTATAAACAGTGACCTGTCTGGGGGGAAAGTTGACATGTAGTCCATTTAAAAGTGTGGTCTATTTAAGCTAAATGTAGTCTGGGTAATACATGGGTGACAAAATCATTTCCCTGAAATATGGCTGGGGGGTTGTATGCAGTCCAGAAATGTGCTGGGGTGGAGGTTGGCTGTGCAGTTCTTTGCAAATCCATATTAGCATGTGTGTTTGCATGCAGTCAATAAAAGGCTGTATCACAAGCCATGGGAAGGCAGTAATCCACGCAGATGTTAACAGAGCATCCTGTTGATTTCCCCATGAATTAAAACCCAATCCTGGATGTTGATAGCCATAAACTTTTCCCAGATAGGTATCATATTCAGGACCGGCTCCAGGCACCAGCGCAGCAAGAAGGTGCTTGGGGCAGCCAACGGAAAGGGGCAGCACGTCCGGCTCTTCGGCGGCAATTCAGCGGGGGGTCCTTCAGTCCCTCTCGGAGTGAAGGACCTGCAGCCGAAGTGCCGCCGATTGCTTTTTTTTTTTTTTTTTTCTTCCAAGGCTTGGGGCGGCAAAAACGCTGAAGCCAGCCCTGAACATATTTCAGGGACAGCATATTTTCCAGTGCCACCTCAGTAACTGACCAGCCCACTCCACTCATACATGAGCTGTTCAGTCATCATAAATTTGAATACTTCAGTGGCATGCACAGCTGACTTGCCCCTGGACACTTGGAATAAAATCTCTTTGCCATGCAAGAACCACAAGAATTATTATGTTCTCTAAAAAGTGGAACGTCTGAAAGGATAGAGAAGGCTTATGTAGTATGCTGTAGTCACCCCCCTTTCCCGAAAGCAGTCTGTGACTTTTAAACAAAATTGTCTTTTTAACTTACCATTCTCCATATATTCTTTTCACTGCAATTAATCCAACTGTGTCCCTAGAGCTTCTAGGAGCTGAAGCGTTCTTCTCACAATATACCGAAGTTCAATTTTACAAAGTATAATTTTTTTGTCCTTGAAATTCCACAAAGATTTTTTTTTTGTGCTCATGCACTGAATCATTTGAGACGTACTGAGACAATAATGTTCTGTTTCATGTCAGCTTGCAGGCAACTCCACGAGCTATTGTACCTTGGCAGTTTGCACACGTTCCAGCTGAAGGTTGGGTCACAGTATCATAACTGACTGGTCCATGAACTTATGGTTGAAACACTGGACAAAGCCAACAAGTGCATACAATATCGAGAGGATTCACAGCAAGTGGAGAGGCAAGCAGAAAGGCACAAGCAGGCTGCAGAGCTCCAGGACAGAATTGCAGCATTATATCAGACACTTACATTGTAGTTCTTGGAACAGGAACATCAGTATACAGAAGAGGACAGAGCACAGCAGAAAGACTTGTTTGAATGGTTGCTTTTGCTAATGGCCATTAGTGCAGGCTTCTGCTGCGTCTGCAACATAGCCTGATTCCCCTCCACAGTAACATGCACCGCATAACAGGAACACGTTGGACAATTCCATAGTTGGGTGGCTCATGCAACTGCAATTTAGCAGCAGCTGGACAGGGCAAATCTACTCCCAGTTTACTTCCACCCCTGTGGTAATCCCTTTCCCTCCTGAATACTTCCATCCCCATACGTGCCCCTTTCCTCTTGCAGTCTGCCACCCACTGCAGACCTCCATATTTGTGCAGTGCAACAGTGGCAAGTGTATGCTAATCGCTGAATAAAAAGAAGACACCTAGAGCATGGAGTTGCATCACTGACCATCTTGGCTAATAGCCACTAATGAACCTATCCACCATGAACTTATCTAATTATTTTTTTAATCGAGTTATAATTTTGGCCTTCACAACATCTGCTGGCAACAAGTTCCGCAGATTGACTGTGCATTGTGTGAAGAAGTACTTCCTTTTGTCTGCTTTAAACCTGCTGCCTATTAATTGCATTTTGGGTGACCCTTGTTTCTTGTACTATGTGAAGAGGTAAATAACACTTCCTTATTCACTTTCTCCACACCATTCATGAGTTTATAGACTGCTATCATATCCCCCCTTTGCTGTCTCTTTTCCAATCTGAATAGTCCCGATCTTTTTAATCTCTCCTCTTATACAAGCTATTCTATACCCTTAATAATTTTTGTTACCATTCTCTGTACCTTTTCCATTTCCATTTTTTTTTAGATGGGGTGACCAGAACTGCATGCAGTATTCAAGTGTGGCCATACCATGGATTTATGTAGTGACATTATGTTTATCTATCCCTTTCCCAATGGTTCCAAACATTGTTAGCTTTTTGACTGCTGCTGCACAGTGAGCGGATGTTTTCAGAGAACTATCCACAATGCCTCCAAGATCTCTTTCTTGAGTGGTAACAGCTAATTTAGACCCCATCATTTTTTATATATAGTTGGGATTATATTTTCCAATGTGTATTATTTTGCATTTATCAGCATTGAACTTCATCTGCCATTTTTTGCCCACTTATCCAGTTTGTGAGATCCCTTTGTAACTCTTCATAGTTAAGTCTAAAGCACACTATCTTAATTTTGTATCAGCAGCAAACTTTGCCTTCTCAGTTTACCCGTTTTCTAAATCAAGCAGGATGAGCCCAGCAGCTCAGGGTAACTCTGTTCCCTTCTCCCCCACTCACAATCAACAGGATGGCTCTTAAGCCCTTCCCCCCAGCCTGGTACAGGTAGGGTGAAAGCCCCAAGAGGGGAATGGTGGGAGAAGGGGGAAGGATTGGCTGCTGTAACCATGCCCTCTCACCAGTATTATTTTACTGTTTTCTTATGCTCACCTATCTGCCTGCATGCATCTGTTTTCTCATCTTGGACTGGAAGCTCTTTGAGGCAGGGCTTGTGACTTTGTTCTGTTTGTACAGCACCTAGCACAATGGGGACTTCATCTATGACTGGGCCTCCTCAGCGGCACTACTAGAATACTGATAATAGTGCTTAATTTGGGGTTTCAAGGCAGAATCAATTGCTGGGCCGTGAGCTGTGTGGGACAGGTAGGAAAGCTCCTGCAGCAAGAGTCAAAACCACCTCATTCCACAGGTGCAAGCACTGGCAGCAGACCATTGGTCTGGTTTTAAGCTGGACCATCCTGTCTTTTTATGGTTTGTCTCCTGCCCCGTAGTGAGACGAAATGTGTCTTTGCGATCACACGCAGAGACCACCACCACCACCACTCTGGCAGGTGCAGGGCAGCGCACTCTTCAAAATGGCGCCCTAAATAGCCTCGCACGCACCACCCCAGCGGTGGTGCACCCTTGCCGCTCTGGCACTGTCTGGTCACGGCCCGTAGATTCTGTGGGTGACGCCGTTGTCAGCACCCAGGAGAAGTGGTTTAGATGATACGGGCGAGAGCAAAACTGTAGCACAATCCAATCTCCCCCGGCTTCCAGGCCCAGCTCATGGCTCCTGGCGGCCTGCAGGGGCGTTTGGTTATAAACCCCAAGGGGTCCTTATAGGGGAGGCCACAGCTCAGCCGCTGGCCAAGCCGGCCTCCTCGGCCAAGGGACTGGCAGCGATAGCGAAGTCAGACCGCTACCAGGGCAACGGCTCGTCGGCGGCCGTTGGGAGGGAGCGACGCGCCCACCGACCGACAGCCACGGCGTTTCTCTCTTGCTCGCTCCTCCACAGCACCCCAGGGGGCGGGGCTTGTTGCCAGGCGCGCTCGCGAGGCCGCGCAAGGCAACTAGGGCAAGCCGCCGCCATTGTGGGTTCCGTGCGGAGCAGCTTCCGCTGCCGTGAAATAAACAAGGGGGCGGAGGGAGCGGAAGGACGGAGTCGGAGCTGGAGCCGCCGCGGGAAGCCTGTTTGGAGGGGGGACGCTGCTTGCCAGAGCCGCTGATGTGGTGGGAGCGGAGGCGCCAGTGTGGCCCGGGTTAGCGTGAAACGCAGCAGGGAGCCACCGCCAGGTGAGGGGCTGGGGCCCTGAGGGGAGGGGCTGGCAGGCAGGCGATGGGGGCGGGGTGATGGAGCTGTCTTTTCTCCCAGCTGCCCAGGGCAGTGAAGGGGGTAGAGCGAGCCGGACCTCGGTGCTGGCAGGTCCCTCTTCTGCCCGGCCCCGGGGACTGTGAGTGCGCCCATAGCGGAGATGCAGTGCTTGGCGCGCCGTAGCTTGGTCGGCCCGGGCTCGCTGTCAGTCCGTCCGTCCTGCCTTCAGCCAGAGGGACTCCGGGGGGCGCTTGGCCGCACCTAACACGCGCATCCCGGTGATGCACACGGACACTTGTGGGCCGCCAGCCCGGCTAGAAGCTGTTATAAGCGAGGTGAGGCAGGGCCCCTTTTCTGTTTGTTTGCAAAGCATCCCGTACACTGATGTTGCTTCCTATTGAAGAACAACAATAAACTTCCCTAGCTGTAGTTGTAGGTGCTCGAAGAGATGAAGCCCTGACTGTCGCGGACCCAGACGTTAGCACACCAGCCCTTGTTCTGTTTCTCTTCCACGCACTCTTAATGCTTCATCCCAAATGCAGGCGAAACAGCCAGCTGAGCATCTGTTCGGTTTGTTCATATGAAAGAAGTAGTCTTGCATTAAAACGTTAACTATCATTGGTAGGCTTGTACTGTGTCTGTACCTTTCCCAACATTCAAAACGTGAAAGTTAAACAAATACTTATTTCTCATCTGAATTAATGACTGAACTGCATAATTGTTTTGGAGTATGATTGCATTGCAAGCAAGTCATTGTAGGATATGCCCAAACTTGACGTTTGGGAAAATAGCGGGTGCCAAATAAGCTAGTCTGTATTGAGAAAATCTCTTGATGAATCAGATAAGCAGAAAAGTATTAAATGAAGCTAAATTTCTTCTATAGCTGCACTTTGTTATGGCTGTTTTTATACTATATACACCTCTACCCCGATTTAAAGCAACCCGATATAACATGAATTTGGATATAACGCGGTAAAACAGCGCTCCGGGGAGGCGGGGCTGTGCACTCCAGCGGATCAAAGCAAGTTCGATATAGCGCGGTTTCACCTATAATGCAGTAAGATTTTTTGGCTCCCGAGGACAGCGTTATATCGGGGTAGAGGTGTATCTTTTTCAGCCAAGTTCATTACAGGCTGTGATTTGGAAAGAACTTGTCAGTGACATATTGTGTCCTAGGCAAGCTGGAGAGTATTATTAGTAAGGTTTGGTACTTTAAGCATATGGAAAATGTTCATCTATTAATGTCTAGTCAAATGGTGACACCCATGTTGCGACTCTTTTTTTTTTATCGTGAAAATGTTGTCCGCTGTGCCCACTGTTGCCTTTCACTGTTGTCTGTAATTGTTTCGGGATTCAATATGGTGGAATGTTTGGTATTTCAGAAACACAAGGCCAAGTTTGGTTAATTACCTGACTATTTTAATATTTTTTTTCTTAAATTTAGTCTGCAGGAAGAATGGCCTTGTTTTCCTTAATGGCATCCTCTTTGGCTTTGGATCTTTTTTGTGGACAAATTACTTTAATTTTAAAAAAAAAATTATTGTTGGAACTGGTCTCCATATTGCAGCCTACACTTACTTAAAAAAAAGTCCTGATATCTTAATCATGTGTAGAATGAAAATTATATCTGTTCCTACATTCTGTTGTTTCAAAAAATATTACTTTAATGAACTGTGTGCTCAAGTGCAAAATCATGATTACTGTCTATGTTCAGTTCTGTGTGCACCATAGATTTCAGTAATTGAGAGTTTTCAGAATTTAATTTTGTTTCCTTCTGCCACTCCTGTCTGTGGCATATAGATTCAAGGGTACACTTGTGGCTGGAAAATAGAGAATCAGAGCACCATCAGCCCCTCCAGTGAGTAGATTGGCACTCAACCACATTGTCTATATAGAGACACTTCAGGCAATCTAGTAGAAGTGCTCTGTTGACTATGTGATGCTTCTGTGGCAGTTAATCTAACCTTGATTGGACCTGAATTTTAATTAACCTGCCTATACAGTTGCAGAATACAAGTTTTTGCTCCCCTATGGATTGGATGCCAATACATTATTCATTACTATGCTGGTCCCTTTGCTTCCTTCTGTACAAATAAAAAGCCATCTACAGCTTGGTCAGAATTTCAGGTGAATAGCCTATTGCAGCATAATAGTAATGACTTTCTGCATGCTTATGTTCATGAGTTTATGGATCATTATGGATAAATTAAATAAGTACACACACATTCTCATGCAATGATGCTTTATCAAAATAAGCTTGTGCTGTGAATGCTGCCAGTTCTGGGATAGAACAGGGACATTGAAAGGATAAGGACATGGAAACGCTACTTGTCAGTATGTGTTCAAATTTGATTATTTCATATTACAAACAGAGCGTCTGACCATACTTTCTCTCTGTTACTTTGACTCATGCTCAAAAATAACTATATGAATAATAGGGTTGTGATGGGGAGAGGAGATTAGCTAGGAAATGTAGTTAAGGGAGCAATGAATATTCCTTAGCACAAAAGGATTAATAAAGTAAAATATGGCATCTAGCAACTGTGATAAATGTTTCACTTTTTTTGTCAGCTATAATGCTCTTCTATAATGCAGTTTGGTGAAACATTTAGCAAATGAAAGTGTGTTGGGAACTGCACAAGTAACTTTCCAAGCTTCAAACTGACAATATATTATTGACCTTAGCCATACTACCTGAATATTCATTTTCTGAATGAAGATGTCTGTCTTTTTACAGATTTTACCCCAGATCCCTAAGTGGCCCCCTCAAGGATTGAGCTCACAACCCTGGGTTTAGCAGGCCAATACTCAAACCACAGAAAGTTTTGGGTTTGGGGGTTTTTAGGTTCTTCCTGTAGGACTGCCCCTGTATATGGAGGACTGGGAATGGGATATTATACAAGGCTGTGTAAGTTTACTGTGATCTCATGTTTCAAGTCTTTGAAAGACTGCTGAAGTCAGGACTTGATGTTTGTGACAAATGCTTGGTGTGTGTGGGTTTGTTTGTTTGTTTGTTTTTTAACTTCATTATGCTATCAAAGCACTAAAGTAAAAGTAAAGGATTTATGGGCACAAAGGGTTTTAATTTTGGTTTTGAACCTGACATTTTTAACTCATAAAAACATCCTAAATGTTATCTTCATTTTGAAATGGGTTTACAAAATCTGACCCTAAATTTTATCCCTGTCCATAACAACTTATTTTCTTAATTTATTATTTCCCCCCATAATAGGCAAAGCAAGGTAGAACTTGCATAACACCATGTTTTAGAAGAAATGCATACAGTTGAGAATTGGGTACCTGTTTGCCATATCACATTTATTCAACTTAATAGAATAACATTTTGAAGATCTAATTGGAATATAAACTGTGATGCTTATCCAGATGTTTAGCCCAAGAATTAAACTTCACTAGTATTCATGAAATGTAGCTATTTAGCAGTTTAGAAGTTAGCACTAATTGTCACCCTTCTTAGTCTCAGTAAAGAAGGTGCCAATTGAATGGACCTGGAACCAGAACTATTTTTTTCACCCTAAAATGTGGTGATGAAGTCAGGATTGAAATTCGTTGATGTGGGAGGGGATCTGCAAGAGCAACAGCTCTTGCTGATAAAGTGTCTCTTGTAGGGTCTGAGGAAGAGTACACACATAATGTCTTCATGCTAGTAGTGAGACATAAAGTGCAACTGACCTTTCACAAAATGGGGAAATTGGCTATCAAACCCAGAATTAAACACTTTGAAAAGAGTTTTTTCTCTAATCTTTTCGTTACTGTTAAATGTTACTTATAACAGTAGAAGGTACAATGCTTTCATATGGTAAGATAATATCCAAGATGACTTCTCTTTCAGACTTACAAAAGAAAAGAAACTCCATTAGGTAGCATAGAAATAAGCTGTCACAGGATTGATAGCTCCTATTTTGAAAAAAAATTCAGTTTCACCTTAGCATTTTCCACATTTTTTAGTTTTGTCTTCGCATTGATGTAGGAGGAAACTATTATCTGGTGAAAATTATATCCCGTGATTTGTATTTTCATGGTGCCTGGGACCAGGACCCCATTGTGCTGTAAGTACTTAATGTCTTTATATTCTGTGGCTGTATGTAGAGTAATACATTTTTCTTATGTTGATAGGATGAAACAAGGAAGAAAAAATAGTGAGGCTAACAATAGTTCATCAGAGGAAGAGATTGGAAGAGAATCTAAGAAACAGAAGATTGCAGATGAAGAATCCACTGAAATCTCTCTGAGTCCTGATTGGGGTAACCTCCTTCCAGACATTATCCTGCAGGTGTTTCAGTACTTGCCTCTTCTTGATCGTGCTCATGCATCACAAGTCTGCCGAAGATGGAATCAGGTGTTTCATATGCCTGATCTCTGGAGATGTTTTGAGTTTGAACTGAATCAACCAGCTACATCTTATTTGAGGGCTACGCATCCTGATCTTATCAATCAGATTATTAAAAGGCATTCCAATCATCTACAGTATGTTAGCTTCAAGGTAACATCTTTTACATTCTTATCTTTGAAAATGAGTAATTTAAAAAAAATTGATTTGCATTTCAAATAAGGTTTGAAATTGAACAAGTTTACTGCAGTTCTATTTAATTTAAAGAATTCTTAAAACTCCTTTTTATTTTTATGACATGGCTGAAGATAACAAAATAGTATTTCTTTAATACTCCAAGATAGCTTTCACATTCTTGATAGCTTTCATAGTTATCCAGGTAAATTTTATAGTATGAGTTGTAAGAGATTTCATTTATCCAAGGAGCAATAATTGAAAAAACTTAGCATTATTGATTAAGTGAACAATGACTATACATAGTTGTAAACAAAGCATTTTAGCATAATGATGTTTCCTAATTCACTTAAAAGAGCAACTTCTATTTTAAATGCCTGTAAGTGCAAAGTTAAAAGACCATCCTAATCAGAATATTGTCAGTATAAAGTGATATGAGTAGTTGTGATTTTTATGTGTCTGTTCTACAAGGAAACATTTTGAAGAAAAGAACATAAAGTATATACTGACTTGTCAAATGAAAGGTGTAGTTTCTGTAGTGGTATTACAGGGAGGAGATTATTTGGTGTGGAGAATTGGCAAGGAGTGATTGGTGGATTTATCAGAATATGTATTTCTCCCCCGCTCCCCCCCCCCTTTTTTTTTTTTCTGGCCTGCGGCCACAGGAAATCACACTTGAGTTCCTGCATATAATGTTTCTTCTGGGACCTAGCCCAAGCAGGAAGTGCTTGGACAGTAGCAGAGATATTGACCTATTGAGGTGGATGAATAGATGAACAGGGGAAGGAAAAAGCATATGACAGAGCGTGAAAAGGAGGGTGGCTGAAACAGAAAGAAAAATGCATACAGATGGGGAAAATGAGAATGGAAAAAGGAACAGAGTGAAATAGGGGATGTGGCAGTAAAATGCAAAAATGAGTGAGAGACTGGCAGAAAAGGTGTCAGGAATGAAATATAAAGGAAAGGGGAAGATCTAGAAATTGGAGAGGTGAATCAAAAACAGAAGAATTACTTAGGGCTAGTCGACACTGAAACCTTATATTATCATGGCTAGGTGTGAGAGGTGTGCAAAATCCACCTCCCTGAAACATAGCAATGCTGACCAAACCCCCACTGTAGACCGCACTAGGTCAATGGAAGAATTCTTCCATCAACCTAGCTACCGCTCTCTGGGAGGTGGATTAACTACAGCTATGGGAGAACCCCCTGCTGTTGCTGTAGTGAGTGTCTACACAGCAGCATTACAGCAGTGCCACTGTAGGTCATGTCTACACTACGACTTTTGTTGGTGTAACTTATGTTGCCCAGGGTGTGAAAAAACACTCTGCTGAGCACCATAAGTTACACCACCAGAAGTGCTGGTGTGGACAGGGCTGTGTCAACAGGAGAGCTTCTCCTGTCAACATAGCTACCGCTGCTCAGGGAGGTATTTTTATTATGTCGATGGGAGAGCTCTCTCCTGTTGGCATAGAGCAGCTAAACAAGAAATCTTACAGCGGTACAGCTGTGCCGCTGTAAGCTTGCTAGTGTAGATATAGTCTAAGAGTGCAGCCTTAGTCTTAGGATGGAGATAGTTTTCTTTTAGTAACCATAGTATCTACAGAAGACTAACTGGATTGGTAGCCACAAGAAACTCCAATCTTTTGCCTAAAATTTTGGCATATTTCTCTTCCCCAATCCCATTCAAAACGGCATGTGGATGTGTTTGTGTGTAGTTTGCCTCTCCTTCTTTTTCCATACAAATAAAATTTAAAAACTTGGCACTGAGTAAATTTTGACCTAGATTGTGGTAGTAACCAAAACACCCAACTCGGCTCAGTTCAGTATTTGCAGTTTCTGCTGTGGTACACCTCTACCCCGATATAACGCTGTCCACGGGAGCCAAAAAATCTTACAGCGTTATAGGTGAAACCGTGTTATATCGAACTTGCTTTGATCTGCCGGAGTGCGCAGCCCTGCCCCCGCCCCCCTCCGGAGCACTGCTTTACCGCGTTATATCCAAATTCGTGTTTATATCGGGTCGTGTTATATCGGGGGTAGAGGTGTATATGAATTGGAACATACCACGGTTCCAATTCAAAATTGTGATGTATTGGCAGAGTACCAGGAGGAAACTTGCTCAAACTTTGGCTATGTATCCCTGCTCTAGCCTGTATAATACATTTATCACTACATATTTGCTCTGTAGTTCGTCACCAAAATGACAATTAACAGCCACTCGTATTTGAGTTTAATTTAAATGGGCAAAAGCAAAGGCCAGTGTTTTAATTTGCGCCACTAATGTATTCCCAGATGATGATGATGATTTTACCTCTTGAGAGCCTAAGCTCTGAATCCATGGGAGATGCTGTTTTTCTTGCCTGCCTGCATTCCTTCTAAATAAGGCTAAGGAGAATTAAGGAAGACTAGTTAGCCACATGCACTGTACCTGTTGGACTGTGTTTGAAACTGTGTTTGTAGCTTAGGTAAAGACCACTAATAGTCAAATAGTGAATGCAGAAGGGTCATCTAAGTGATATTCCAAAAAACAAAAATGTGAGATTAGTTGGGAAAACTAGACAACTGGTGATTAGAATAGTTACATTTTCAACACTGTTAATTTAAAAAAAAAAAAAAAAAAAGGGGTGGAGGGGGGGGGGGAGAGTAGGCAATTCTTGCTTAGTTTTCCGTTGTATATCAATCTTGTCTGGCAACCCCTGGCTATATCTATGCTAGGCTTCTCCGATTTAGAGGTCGCTAAGCAGTGAAGCCGCAGCCAGCCATGAAGCCGCAGCCAGCACATCGCTCGCCCGCGCCGCTTCCCGCCGCCTCCATTGGCCCGGGACGGCAAACCGCGGCCAGTGGGGGCCGCGATCGGCCGAACCTGCCGCGTCAGCAGGTAAATACAACTGGCCCGGCCCGCCAGGGTGCTTACCCTGGCGAGCCGCGTGCCAAACGTTGCCGACCCCTGAGCTATAGAATGGTCTATGGCAGTGTGTACACTACACAGTTTTGTCAACAAAACAGTGAAGGTGTACTACAATGCTTCTCCTGCTGATTTAACTCTCCTGCTATGCCGACATTTAAAAAAAAAAAAAAAAAAAACCCACCTGGACGAGTGTTCCTTGATTGTGCTGCAGGTGGAACATCTCTTTGCTCGCCCCTCCCCCTGCAGCCCATGCGGAACTGCTTTCCATGCCCTTCCCAAATCCCCACACACATTCCTTGCATGTTTCAGGGCTGTTGCAGTAGCCCATACACTCCACCCTTAGGGACATGTTTCAGAGTTACAACTGGACATATATACCCAGCTGTGAGACCCTCATTTCAAAAAGTGCTCTTCATTTTCATGTCCCTTGTAGAAAATAGAAATATTTGTATAGCTGTTACATTTTTATTAACTTATAAAAAGAAAATGAATCTTTGTCTCTTACACATGGTGGTTGCCACTGTATATGAATTTCAGTAGCAATCAGTGCATTTGCAGAGTAAAATTAACACACATACAGCAGTCATTACAAGGGTCATACTACAGTGCAAGAAAGCAATGCCTGGATTAAAGCATTACAGAAAGACACATTGTCAGAATGCTCCTTCAAAGCCTCCCTGATTCGAATAGCCCCCTGTTGAGGCCCACTAACAGCTGTGGTATCTAGCTGCTCAAAAGCAGCCGCTAACCAATCCACGTTGACACTCCATCCCGTGAAACTTCCCCCCCCCTCCCCCCCTTAGCTTCACAAATGTTATGTAACTTATGTAACAGGCTGCTGTGACCATGGGAATATATTCCTCATTGAGGTCTAACCTGTCAAAAAAGCAGCACTAGTGACCCTTTAATCTGCCGAAGGCCTGTTCAACGGTCATTCTGTACCTGCTGAGCCTGTTGTTGAAGCGCTGCTTGTTGCAGTCAAGGTTTCTGATGTAAGGCTTCATGAGCCATGGCAGCAAGAGGTAGACTGGGTCTCCCAGCATCACAATTGGAATCTTCTGGTCTGGAAAGTACCTGCTTGCAGCTTTCTATACGGGCCAGTGTTCCTGAAGATGTGTGTGTCGTGCATCTTCCCTGACCATCCCGCATTGATGTCGGCAAAACAACCATGGTCCTCCACCAGCTCTTGCAATATCATAGAAAAGTAGCCCTTTTTGTGTAGCAAGCCGGGCTGGGGCCAAAATAGGGATCTGTGTGCCATCTATTGCACTGCTGCAATTAGGGAATCCCATTGCCACAAAGCCATCCACTATTTCCCGTACATTGCTCAGAGTCACAGTCCTTCATAGCAGGAGGCAATTAATGGTGCTGCACACTTGCATCACTGCAACCCTCATGATGGACTTCGAGTGATCAGTAACAGTCAGGAGTTGTCAGCTTTCACACAGTGATCACCACTCTCTTCTCCACAGTGAGGGCAGCTCTCATTTTGGTGTCCTTGGGCCAGAGGGCAGGAGTGAGCTCAGCATACAGTTCCCGGAAGGTAGTTTTGCACATCTGAAAGTTCTGCAGCCACTGCTGATCATCCCATACCTGCATTACGATGCAATCCCACCACTCGGAGCTTATTTTCCAAGCCCCATACCAATGGTCCACCATGTGCATCTGCTCCTTGAATGCCAACAGCAATCTTGAATTGTTTTTTTTCCATTGCATGCAGCAAGGCAGACACCACTGTGTCATCGTCATCAGATTTGCAGCTCATGAAATAATGCAGGATCAGCTGCGTTGTGTTGACGCTCATCACACGATAGGAGAGCTGTGCGGGATCCATGCTTTCAGACAGATAATGGGCACACAATTTATTGGGGCTGTTGAAAAACAGCCCAAAACATAGACAGAAGCCCATAGAATGATGGGATGGAGAAAACTGCATCATGGGATGGTAAGCCTGCCCCTATGAGGCACTGTGATCCCTTCCCAGAGCATCCAGCGGCAGATGGTGGTGAATTGCGCAGTGGGATAGCTACCAATGGTGCGCTGCTCTCTCGATGCAAGAGCACCAACGGTGGATGTGCTCTGCCATCACAAGGAGCATTGTGTGGACATACAAAAGCAGTTTAATTACAGTGGTGGATGATCGAGTTAATTAAGTCGACTGAACTGTAGACATAACCTGTATCTGAAATCTTTGTTTATTAAGGGAGAGGATAAATGGTTATGCATCTCTTCTCTTTGTATTGGGGGAGAGGCTTAATGAGTGGGAACGCTCCTCTTCTTTCTGTGTTTCTGTATGTTTTTCTAGTCAGTTTAAATTGCAAGGCCTTTGGGGTAAGGACTGTGTCTTTTAACTTATTTAATGTGCTTTGTAAACTGCCATGTAGGTTGATGGCCTGGTATGCAAATAAAGATATACATACCTACTTGTTACATTTGTTGACCATCTCTGTTCAAAACTAGAGCATAATAAAATGATAGGGAATAGCCAACATGGATTTGTCAAGAATCCAAAAAACCTAGTTTAATTCTGAGATGTATTAACAGGAGTGTTGTATGTAAGACACAAGAGGCAATTGTTGCCACTCTGCTTGGCACTAGTGAGGATTCAGATGGAGTACTATGTCCAGTTTTCGACACCACACTGTAAGAAAAGTGAACAAACTGAAAGTCCAAAAATAAGAAGTTAAGAAAACATCTGAGGAAAAGTTGAGAGAGAACTGGGCATTTTAAGGCAGGGGTGTGGATAGGGGTCGGGGCAGTCAGGGGACAGGGGTTGGATAGGGGGCAGGAGTCCCGGGAGGGGGCAGCCAGGGGACAAGAAGCAGGGGGGGTTGGATGGGTTGGAGGTTCTGAGGGAGGCAGTCAGGGGCGAGGAGTGGGAGGAGGCGGGGGCCAGGCTGTTTGGGGAGGCACAGCCTTCCCTACCTGGCCCTACATACAATTGCGCCACCCCGATGTGGCCCTCGGGCCAAAAAGTTTGCCCACCCCGGGTCTAGGGTGCAGTAAGGGAGATTTAGGCTGGATGTTAGGAAAAGCTTTCCAACTATAAGAATAGTTAAGCATTGCAACAGGTTACATGGGGGTGAAATCTCTGTCTTTGGAGGTTTTTAAGAACAGTTTAGACAAACATCTGTCTGGAACGATCTAGGTATACTTGATCCTGCCTTAGCTGAGGCGGGTAGACTAAATGAATTGTCCTTTCCAGCTGTACATTTCCCTGATTCTATATTCTCCTAGCTATGGATAATGAACATGTCTGATGTAATTACTTCTTTGATACTATTGCTTGATGGGTGGAGCTGCCTTAGCTCAGGCAACATGCAGGGATGGATAGGTCAGCACTTGTTTGGCTTGGTTCCTTCATGGCTGAGAGGTCCCAGGTGGTTGTATTGGGTAAATGTATGAGGGTCCTCTCAGCACAGGTGCCACAGTTTTTTATCTTGTTACACACACATACTAAAAAGAGTGGTGTGTGTATAGGGCTGTTGAGAGGCTGAGGTATGGGTTAGTGTTTATACTCCACTTTGTCTCCATCTTACTTGATCTCAGACAAAGGAGACTGAGTCTCTTACCCAGTGTCTGATGGCATGCATAAGAACAAAATGGGACTAATTCAGATAAGATACTGATGCGGATAGGTTGGGGGAGGGGGGATGAAAGCGATAGCTATAGTCTTATCAACTTGGTTAATTTGAGGATGTGTGCCCATTGTTTTTCAAATTCTTAATTTAAGAATTTGAGAACAGCAGCTGCATTTAGATGATCAAATAGCAGTTGTGGCCAGGAGAGCTTTTTCCTATCTACACTTGACCAGAGGATCCACTCTTCTTTCAGATGCAGTTCTTGATATTATGTCTGTCACTTGGAAGTAAAATTACTGTAGTGTTCTCTAGATTGGTCTTACGATATAACAGTATTTTTCAAAGTTTGGGTCACGACCCAGTACTGGGTCGTGGCATGTAAGGCACTGGGTCACTCTGGTCAGCATTGCCAACCGGGACGTTAAAAGTCCCGTTGGTGGTGCTGCCCAGCTAAGCCAGGCTAGTGCCTACCTGTTCCGCCACCATGCTGCGCCCCGGAAGCAGCCAGCAGCAGGTCCAGCTTCTAGGCAGGGGGGCCACGGGGTTCCACACGCTGCCCCCACCCCGAACACCAGCTCCACACTCCCATTGACCAGTTCCCAGCCCATGGGAGCTGGGGGGCAGTGCCTGCAAGCGAGAGACGCGAGGAGATGCTTGTGCGCCTCCGCCTAGGCACTAGACCTGCTGCTGGCTGCTTCAGGCGCAGCACGGTCTGAGCTGTCAGGACAGGCAGGAAGCCTGCCTCTGCGCCACTGACCGGGAGCTGCCGGAGGTAAGTCTGTACCTCAATCCCCTGCCCCAGCCCTGAGTCTCTCCCCCCCCCCAAACCCAGAGCCCGTCCTGCACCCCAAACTCCTCATCCCCACCCCCATCCTAGAGCCTGCACCCTCACCCCCTCCTGCACCCGAGCCCCCTCCCACACCTCAAACCCCTCATCCCCAGCTCTGTTGGGTCACGGGTATCAACAGTTTTCTCCAGGAAAAAAAGTTTGAAAACCACTGCAATATAAGTCTCTTTTGGAAGATGAAACTGTCACAGAATACAACTACCCACTTACTGAATGGTGGTGTTGGCAGGAGGATTTGACCCCAGTATTATCCACACTACTTGCTAGCTGACTTTCCAGTACAATTTAGGTGTTGGATTTCATCCTGCAAGGTCCTAACTGACCCTGATATCTGCCCAATTGAAATGAAGCCTTTTCCCAAAGCAGTACTCCCACAGATGAGATCAGCAGAGGTGCTCAGACTGACTCTCTCCTTTTGTAATCATGGGAGAGAGCTACCAGTAGGACATTCACAATGAGGCACACCTTCAGATTTGGAATTCTTTTCCCTTTTTTGTGGCTCTAATCCCTGGAACTGAAATAGCCCACATCTGTTGGACTTTGTGGCATGCTGTCAGGCGCATATGTTTTCTAGGAATTTCCATGAGGAGGAGAATATAAAGGAAATGGGATAGGATTTGAGGCTGTATGGGAATTGGCTTGTTTATTACTTGATGCAAGTTGGATTCTCTAAGAGAATAGACTGGCTGGGGTGCTTTATTGTATTGACTAACTTTGCATGTAATGGCAAGTGATGATCAGTGGTTCACAGTCATGCTGGAAGGGCATAATGAGTGGGGTCCCACAGGGATCAGTTCTGGGTCCTGTTCTGTTCAATATCTTCATCAATGATTTAGATAATGGCATAGAGAGCACACTTTTATAAAGTTTGCAGATGATACCAAGCTGGGAGGGGTTGCAAGTGCTTTGGAGCGTAGGATTATAATTCAGAATGATATGGACAAATTATCTGAAGTAAATAGGATGAAATTCAATAAGGACAAATGCAAAGTACTCCAGTTAGGATGGAAAAATCAGTTGCACACATACAAAATGGGAAATGACTACCTAGGAAGTACTACTGTGGAAAGGGGTCTGGGAGTCATAGTGGACCACAAGCTAAATAGGAGTCAACAGTGTAACGCTGTTCCAGAAAAAGTGAACATCATTCTGGGATGTATTAGCAGGAGTGTTGTAATCAAGACACGAGAAGTAATTCTTCCGCTATACTCCACGCTGATTAAGTCTCAACTGGAATATTGTGTCCAGTTCTGGGCGCCACATTTCAGGAAAGATGTGGACAAATTGGAGAAAGTCCAGAGAAGAGCAACAAAAATGATTTAAAGCTCTAGAAAACACGATCTATGAGGGAAGACTGAAAAAAATGGGCTTGTTGAGTCTGGAAAAGAGAAGGCTGAGAGGGGACATAATAGTTTTCAAGTACATAAAAGGTAGAAAAATTATTCCCCTTAATCTCTGAGGATAGGACAAGAAACAATGGGCTTAACTTGCAGCAAGGGAGGTTTAGGTTGGGCCTTCGGAAAAACTTCCTAAGTGTCAGGGTGGTTAAGCACTGGAATAAATTGCCTAGGGAGGTTGTGAAATCTCCATCATTGGAAATTTTTAAGAGTAGGTTAGACAATCACCTGTCAGGGATGGTCTAGATCAGGGGTCCCCAACGCAGTGCCCGCGTACTGGCCGGCGGACGAGCATCCACCGAAATGCTGCTGACAAGCAGCGTCATCCAGAGGTGTCGCCGCCAAAATGCTGCTGATTTTCGGCAGCGACGCCTCTGGATGGCGCTGCTTGTCGGGGGCATTTCGGCGGATGCTTGTCCGCCACCATGGTCCTTTGTGGCTCGTCGCCTGGCGCCCACCAGATGGAAAAAGGTTGGGGACCACTGGTCTAGATAATACTTAGCCCTGCCATGAGTGCAGGGGACTGGACTAGATGACCTCTCAAGGTCCCTTCCAGTCTTACGATTCTATGACTGAACTTTTGATAAGCACCTTTTTTAAGGGTATGTCTACACTACGAGAGTAGTTCGATTTTACTTAAATCGAATATGTGGAATCGATATTCCAAAGTCGAACGTGTGTGTCCACACTAAGGACAGTAATTCGACTTTGTGAGTCCACACTAACGGGGCAAGCGTCGACATTGGAAGCGGTGCACTGTGGGCAGCTATCCCACAGTTCCCACAGTCCCCGCCGCCCATTGGAATTCTGGGTCAAGCCCCCAATGCCTTCTGGGGGAAAAAAATGTGTCGAGGGTGGTTTTGGGTAACGGTTGTCATCCAACCGTCACTCCCGCCCTCCCTCCCTGAAAGCGCCGGCGGGAAATCAGTTCCCGCACTTTTCTGGTCAGTGACAGCGCAGACGCCACAGCACTGCGAGCATGGAGCCCGCTGTGACCATCACTGCAGTTATGGCCGTTGTCAACACCTCGCAGCTTATCATCCACCTTTCCCAGAGGCAGATGCAGAGAAATCAGGCTAGGAGGCTACGGCACCGCGGTGAGGACCTGAAGTCTGAGAGTGGCACAGACCTGTCAGAAAGCACGGGACCCTGCGCCGAGGACATCATGGTGGCAATGGGTCATGTTGATGTTGTGGAATGGCGATTCTGGGCCCGGGAAACAAGCACGGACTGGTGGGACCGCATAGTGCTGCAGGTCTGGGATGAATCACAGTGGCTGCAAAACTTGCGCATGCGGAAGGGGACTTTCCTGGAACTTCGTGAGTTGCTGTCCCCTGCCCTGAAGCGCAAGGACACCCGGATGCGAGCAGCCCTGACTGTCCAGAAGCGAGTGGCCATAGCCCTCTGGAAGCTTGCAACACCAGACAGCTACCAGTCAGTCGCGAACCACTTTGGCGTGGGCAAATCTACCGTGGGGGTTGCTGTGATGCAAGTAGCCAACGCAATCGTTGAGGTACTGCTGTCAAAGGTAGTAACCCTGGGAAACGTGGAGGTCATCATAGATGGCTTCGCCACGGTGGGGCTATAGATGGAACTCACATCCCTATCCTGGGACCGGACCACTAGGCCAGCCAGTACATTAACCGAAAGGGCTACTTTTCAATGGTGCTGCAAGCACTGGTGGACCATAGGGGACGTTTTACCAACATCAACGTCGGATGGCCAGGCAAAGTTCATGACGCTCGCGTTTTCAGGAACTCTGGTCTGTTTAGACGGCTGCAGGAAGGTATTTACTTCCCGGACCACAAAATAACTCTTGGGGATGTGGAGATGCCTATAGTCATCCTCGGGGGCCCAGCCTACCCGCTAATGCCCTGGCTCATGAAGCCCTATACAGGCGCCCTGGACACTGAAAAAGAACTCTTCAACTACCGGCTGAGCAAGTGCAGAATGGTGGTGGAGTATGCTTTTAGACGTCTCAAGGGGAGATGGAGAACCTTACTGACTCGCTCTGATCTCAGCGAAACCAATATCCCCATTGTTATTGCAGCTTGCTGTGTGCTCCACAATCTGTTTGAGAGCAAGGGGGAGACCTTTATGGTGGGGTGGGAGGTTGAGGCAAATAGCCTGGCTGCTGATTACGCCCAGCCAGACAGCCGGGTGATTAGAAGAGCCCAGCGGGACGCGCTGTGCATCCGGGAGGCTTTGAAAGCTAGGTTCCTCAGTGAGCAGGGTAACCTGTGACTACAGTTTGTTTACAGAGAAGCTGAACCTGCCCCCGTTTCTTTACCCAGTAAATGTTCACTATCCTCTCCAGTTACATACCCCGTTCCCCCCTTCCAACACATGTTTAAAAATAAAATCACTTGAAATTTGTTAATGAACACCGTTTTCTTTATTACTGTTTTTGTGGTAAAGTGTTGAACCTGGGACGCAGACTGTGGTGGGGAGCGGGTGTAGTGTAGTGATGCAAAGGACGCTTCTAAACTCCAGGAATGACAGGCTCCGCACTGGTGGACTGGTTGTTTCAACGGAGCCTGCCACCCCTCCTGTTTGGGACTCTGTGTGTGGGGGCTATGTGACTGTGGCAGGGGGAGGACGGTTACAGATCCCCTGCTGCGTGGCTCTGTGATCCAGGATAAGGACCGCTGCATAAGATCTCTAACCCCCCTCCCCCGCCACAAAGTCACATACGTACCCCCCCACACACAGAGAACATGAAAACCACCTCCCAGACTGACCAGGGTAACTAGTGACTGCAATGTGTGTGTGCCCTGCTGCTGAACCTGCCCCTGCGTCTGTACCCTGGTAAAGGTGACTGTCCTGTCCAGTTACCAACCACCTTCCCCCCCCCCCCCCCCTTCAAACAGACTCTCCTCTAAAAGAACATGATGGAAACAGTAATTAACAGAAACGTATTTTTTTATTAGCAACCACACATGAAACGGGGAGATGAAACTGGGACGGGGGCTTGAGTGAGGCGGGAAGGAAAGGACTTTCCCAAAATTTGGTATGAGAGCCTTCTGGTACTTGAGCAGTCTGTAGGGGTGGAGTGAGAGTTTTCACGGACTCTGCCGCCCCTCCTTCTTGGGACTTTGGGTGAGGGGAGTATGGGACTTTGTGGCGGGGGAGGGCGGTTAGAGAGCGACTGCAGCGGGGCTCTGTCCTCCTGCCTCCGGTCCTGCAGAACATCGACAAGGCGCCGGAGCGTGTCCGTTTGCTCCCTCATTAGTCCAAGCAGCGTTTGAGTTGCCTGCTGGTCTTCCTTCCGCCACCTCTCCTCCCGTTCCATGTGTGATCGGTGCATTTGGGACAAGTTCTCCCTCCACTGGGTCTGCTGGGCTGCCTGGGCTTGGGAGCAGCCCATAAGTTCCGAGAACATGTCCTCCCGTGTCCTCTTCTTCCTACGCCTAATCTGCGCTAGCCTCTGGGAGTGTGATGCCAGGGTAGGTCGGGAGACAGTCGCAGCTGTGGGATGGGGAAAAAGAGTGAATTCCTCAGAAAGATAAATTTTTGGGTGAACAAAGAACATAGTCTTTCTCTGTGAACAAGACCATGCACAGCACCTATCACATGCGCACTCAGGACAAGGTCGAATTTTCGGCCTTCGCATTCAGTGCCTGGGGTCTTGCAGTGCAGATCAGACAAGCGGGACAGGACAGCGGAATTTGGGTAACAGGCTGACATGGTAAGCCGTAGACTTTTGGCTGCTTAAAACTTTAATAATAGCACTGGCCTCCTTTCACGTTCAAAGCAATGCCAGTCCCTGCTGCCAGCAATCCGGCAAGCATGAACTCTGCCCCTATCCCACCCCCTCGCGGCTGTCCCAGGGAAAGATCCCTGTATGCTGCTCCTCTCCCGCCTCCGCCGCGTGGCTCTAAACCGCCGGTTACAGTTCTGTAAAGGAACAGGCAAGCAGTCCCAATACTAACATTCCCCTACCTAATTCAAAGCAGGTCACCATGAGCGACATCACTCTGATGAGGATTTCAGAGACTGAGAAAGAATGGATGCTTCGGGAAAGCCTGCAAAGACCAGGGCCGTATGGCGCCATGCTCTGCAAGGCAACGATACCCGAGTACTTGCTTGTCTCCTGGCGCGGAAACATTTCATACCACGGAGGACCAAATAAGGCCGCTCTCCCCAGGAACCTGATGCAAAGGCTTTCCAATTACCTCCAGGAGAGTTTCGTGGAGATGTCCCAGGAGGATTTCTGCTCTATCCCCGGACATATAGACCGGATTTTACTGTAGCTGCACTGGCAGGGACTAAACAGTAGAGCGCCTAGGGCAAAACAATCATGCTAAACCAGACATTGTTAGATTTTTTTTTTTTCAGTAGTTGCACTGCCAAGGACTGAAACGTTAAGCGCGTAGGGCACACTAATCATGAAAAACCCATTGTTAATATTGTTAATATTCCTTTTCTGTAAAAATAAATGTTTAGATGTTTAAAACACTTACTGATTGATCCTTCCCCTGATTCTGTGTCCGGGTTAACGCCTGGGGACGGTTGGTAGGGGATCTCTGTAAGGGTGATGAAGAGATCCTGGCTGTCGGGGAAATCAGCGTTGTAAGCGCTGTCGACTGCCTCATCCTCCTCATCTCCTTCCTCATCTTCCCCGTCCGCTAACATCTCCGAGGAAGCGGCCGTCGACAATATCCCATCCTCAGAGTCCACGGTCAGTGGTGGGGTAGTGGTGGCGGCCACACCTACGATGGAATGCAGTGCCTCATAGAAACGGGATGTCTGGGGCTGGGATCCGGAGCATCCGTTTGCCTCTTTGGTCTGCTGGTAGCCTTGTCTCAGCTCCTTGATTTTCACGCGGCACTGCGTTGCATCCCGGCTGTATCCTCTCTCTGCCATGGCTTTAGAGATCTTCTCGTAGATCTTTGCATTCCGTCTTTTCGATCGCAGCTCGGAAAGCACGGACTCATCGGCCCACACAGCGATCAGATCCAAGACTTCCCGATCAGTCCATGCTGGGGCCCTCTTTCTGTTCTGAGATTGCATGGCCATCTCTGCTGGAGAGCTCTGCATCGTTGCCAGTGCTGCTGAGCTCGCCACCATGTCCAAACAGGAAATGAGATTCAAACTGCCCAGACAGGAAAAGGAATTCAAATTTTCCCGGGGCTTTTCCTGTGTGGCTGGTCAGAGCATCTGAGCTCGGACTGCTGTCCAGAGCGTCAACAGAGTGGTGCACTGTGGGATAGCTCCCGGAGCTATTACCGTCGATTTCCATCCACACCTAGCCTCTAATTCGACATGGCCATGTCGAATTTAGCGCTACTCCCCTCGTTGGCGAGGAGTACAGAAGTCGAATTTAAGAGACCTCTATGTCGAACTAAATAGCTTCGTGGTGTGGACGGGTGCAGAGTTAATTCGATGTAACGGTGCTAAATTCGACATAAACTCCTAGTGTAGACCAGGCCTAAGACATTGAGAATGTTCAGTGTAGAATTAGTAAGACACACATGGGACCCTACACAGATTTTTACACTTTTCAGAGTAGAACTGCAATTAAAGGAAAGCTGTTCTGTTTAACCCCTTTATTGCAAAGTTTGTTGGCTTGATGTGGTATTTTCCTGGACTAATAAATGGTTTGTTTCCATTTAAGGTGGACAGCAGCAAGGAATCAGCAGAAGCAGCTTGTGATATTTTATCACAACTTGTGAATTGCTCTTTAAAAACTCTTGGACTGATTTCAACCGCTCGACCAAGCTTCATGGATTTACCTAAGGTAGCTTGTGCATGTTTTAATTTATTTATTGAATGATTGTAGTGGTAAGCATGATACTGATATAATTTAGAAAGTACATAGATTTAAAGCAGTAGGTTCTCTGTGGCTTCATCTGCTCCTGGGAGCTCTTAACATGCAGACACTGAGACTCAGTACTTAAATTTGACTAGAACTTGTGGGTGTTCCAGTACTTGCTTAACTTCCCAAATCTTTTCCCAACATACATTGGTTTCAGTGTAAAAATCTGTGAAATATTTGTATGTGTGGTATGTGTGTGCACATGTGCGCAGTCTGTATATAAAATAGATCTAAGACCAGAAAGGAGCATTCTGATCATCTAGTTTGACCACCTGCATAATACAGGACATAGAATTTCACCCAGTAATTCCTGCATCAAGCCAATAACTTCTGGTTGAGCTAGAACATATTTTGTAGAAATATATCTGATTTTGATGTTATAACTTGAAGCAATGGAGAGTCCATTGCATCCCTAAGTAAGTTGTTCCAATGATTAATGGCCATCACTGTTAAAACTTTGCACCTTATTTCTAGTGTGACTTGGTCTATCTTCAGTTTCCAGCTATTGGATTTTGTTGTGTCTCTGCTAGATTAAAGAGCTTCCATTACCGGAAATCTCCCCATCCATAGGGATGCTTATAGACCAGGGAGGGCAAACTACGGCCCGTGGGCCGGATACGGCCCTTCAGGGCTTTCGATCCAGCCCGCAGTATTGTCAGCCTAATGGTGCACCCACACCCCTCCTGCACCCCAACCCCTTGTCTGAGCCTCTTCCTGCACACCGCACCTCCTCCCACACCCTGCACTCCCTCCTGCACCCCAACCCCCTGCCCCAGCCCTACATTTATGGCCCTGCATACAATTTCCCCACCCAGATGTGGCCCTTGGGCCACAAAGTTTGCCCACCCCTGTTATAGACAGTGATCAGAGTCACATCTTGGCCTTTTCTTAGATCAAACTCTTTAGTATGTCACTATAAAGTGGATTTTCCAGACCTTGAATCATTTTTATGGCTCTTTTCTGACCTCTTTCCAGATTTTCAGCACCCTTTTTGAAGGGTGAACACCAGAAGAAGTGGACATAGTACTGCAGTAACAGTGTCACTAATGCTTAAGGCTAAGATTTAGGCATGGGTATTTTTAGTAAAACTTATGGACACGTTACAGGCAATAAATGAAAATTCACGGCCCATGACCTGTCCATGACTTTCACTATAAATACCCCGACTAAGGTGCCGCTGCCCCTGTGGGGCCTGAACAGTAGCTGGTGCTGGACTGGTCCTGGGGTCAGCTGTACCAGCTGCTGCAGCCATGGAAGTCACGGCATCCGTGACCTCCATCGCAGACTCACAGCCTTATTAATGCCATATATAGTGATAATAATTTGTCCTTTCATCTACTCTGTATTCTCCTGCTTATACATTCACAGATCACCCATTTTTACCGGGAGCTTGTGTTGGCACCATTCAGTCTCATTCATTACCTAGATACAGTCCCCCATCTTTGGGACCTACAATCTTTGTTCCTAGATATATGACCTTACATTTGGCTGTATTAAAACACGTGTTATTCAGATGAGCCCAGTTTACCACTCAGTCCAGATAGCTATATAGAACCAAACTGTCCTTATCATTATTTACCCTCCCACCCTAATTTTTGTTGCTTGCAAACTTCACCAGCAATGGTTTTATAAATTTTCCAAACTGTTGATTGCTATTGAATAGCATGGGCCAACTACAGATCCTTGTGGAACATCACGAGAAACCGCCCCATTGGCGGATGATTCTCTGTATACAGTTACTACTTGATCTATCAGCCATTTTTTAATCCAATATATATGGGTTGTTGTAGTAGTACTAACTTTTTTTTATTAGACTGTTGTGTGTGACTTTACAGAAGTCTAAATATGTTGTGCCAACTTTATCAACCAAATTTCTAATATCAAGTGGTATTAAGTTTAACAAAAGTAACTGTGACGGGTTGGATCACAGAAACCCCCTTGGGAGCTGCCACCCGATGTGCCAAGACTACTTCTATCCCTGTTTTCCCTGCCAGCTCAGGACTCCAGCACCCTGCCTTGCTGAGCCAGACACTCCCGTCTGCTCCAACACAGACCCAGGTTCTGAATTACTTGCCCCAAAGCTGCAGGTTTACCTGAAAACAGCTCACAGAAGTGTGCTTGTCTTTAGCACTCAGATGCCCAACTCCCAGTGGGGTCTAAACCCAGATAAGTCCATTTTACCCTGTATAAAGCTTATGCAGGGTAAACTCATAAATTGTTCGCCCTCTATAACACTGATAGAGAGAGATGCACAGTTGTTTGCTCCCCCAGGTAGTAATACATACTTTGAGTTAATTAATAAGTAAAAAGTGATTTTATTAAATACAGAAAGTAGGGTTTAAGTGGTTCCAAGTAGTAACAGACAGAACAAAGAAAGTTACCAAGCAAAATAAAATAAAATGCGCAAATCTATGTCTAATCAAACTGAATACAGATAATCTCACCCTTAGAGATGCTTCAGTACGTTTTTGTTTTTGTTTTTTGTTTTTTTTTTCTTTTCCCCCCCCCCAGACTGGACACCTTCCAGGCCTGGGCACAATTCTTTCTTCTGGTACAGTTCTTGTTCCAGCTCAGGTGGTAGCTAGGGGATTCTTCATGATGGCTCTTCTCTCTCTCTCCCTTTGTTCTGTTCCACCCTTTATATATCTTTTGCATAAGGTGGGAACCCTTTGTCCCTCTGGGTTTCCACCCCCCCTCACTGGAAAAGCACCAGGTTAAAGATGGATTCCAGTTCAGGTGACATGATCACATGTCACTGCAAGACTTCATTACCTACTTGCCAGCACACACATATACAGGAGGACTCACAGGTGTAAAACAGCCATCTGCAGACAATGGTCCTGCTTAATGGGAGTCATCAAGATTCCAAACCACCATTAATGGCCCACACTTTGCATAATTACAATAGGCCCTCAGAGTTATATTTTATATTTCTAGTTTTAGATACAAGAGTGGTACATTTATACAAATAGGATGATCACACTCAGTAGATTATAATCTATATAATGATACCTTATAAGAGACCTTTTGCATGAAGCATATCCCAGTTACATTATATTCACTTATCATATTTTTATAAAACCATATAGACTGCAATGTCACAGTAACTTTTTTATTTAAAAAAATCTTTTGGCATTTATTATGCGACCATCCTTTAATTCTCTGATTATGTACTTCATCAGGCATTCTCTGACTTTACCCAGGACTAACTGGCCTATTTTTTTTACCTGAGCCATCCATCCTGTGCACATTTTATAAAATACTGGCACTAGACTAGCTTGTCTCAGTTCCTCTGGAATTTTGCAAGTGTTTCAAGATTTGTTAAATATCGGCATCAATGAGTTGGAGCTCCTCAGCCAAATCTTTTAAAACTCTTGTGTCAAAGTTATCTGTTCTTCGATGTTAAATGTTTAACTTTGGTAGTTCCTTCCTACTTTCTGACTGGTAGATGTGTCTACATCATCCTTCTCCTCCTACCCCCCCCCCCCCCCAAAAGAACAAATATATATATATGCATATGTATGTGTGTGTATATATATGCGTATGTATATGCATAAAAGGCAGAGGGGTTCAGTAGCTAAATGGAGCTGGTAATGATTCCTACAGATAAAGTTGCCTAACACTTCTATTTTGATCTACTATGTTTATTTAAAAAGAACAGGAGTACTTGTGGCACCTTAGAGACTAACAAAT
>NW_020664372.1:5177663-5249353 GCF_002925995.2 Terrapene triunguis | reverse complement strand
GACGCAGCAGGTAAACAAACCAGCCCGGCCTGCCAGGGGACTTACCCTGGCGAGCCACATGCCAAAGGTTGCCGATCCCTGGCGTAGACTATCTATATGTGAAGATGTAAGGAAACGTTGGTTTTGAAAATCTATTTGGAATATTTCACATCCCTGTTTCACTGTTACTGTTTTTCTCCTTTCTGCAGTCGCATTTTATCTCTGCACTGACAGTGGTGTTTGTAAACTCCAAATCCCTCTCTTCGCTTAAAATAGATGATACGCCAGTAGATGATCCATCCCTCAAAGTACTAGTGGCTAACAACAGTGATACACTCAAGCTGTTAAAAATGAGCAGTTGTCCTCATGTTTCTCCTGCAGGTGAGCTACCCTGTGTGTGTTTAAAAATGTGTGGTGGGTGTGTTTGTTGTGGGGTTTTTTTTGGTTACACAGTGTGAACTTTCCAGCAAGCTTCTGAAAAATTGGGGGTTTGGGCTAGTATTTACAGCCTCTGACATTTTAATACTTGTTCCACTGTCTTTTTGTTTCATAAGAATATTAAAACTGTATGCCTAGAATTATTTTGACTAGTACTGAAACATAGTATTTGACCATCATCGACAAAAAAAATTTTTTGGAGGGGGGGAGGACAGATGAAAATTTATTTTAAATTTTTTTAAACATAAGCAGTATCTGTTTACTGCTACAGCTTTAAAGAAAGTTAAACTGGCTAAGCACCTAAAACCAGAGTGTGTTGAAGTGCTAAACCAGCTTTTGACAGCGGTATCCTCTTCTGCAAGTGCAGAATAAATATTTTGTTTGTTCAGTTCAATGATTAGTTCATTCAAAGTTTAAAAACCCTATTCGGAGTTGAAAAAACCAGAATTGTTTTCCTTTTCCAGTCTAAGAATAAAAACAAGGTGTGAGCGAATGAGATCGACTAATTCTAAAATCTTAAAAGACATGGTGACCAGAAACAATCAGTTTAGTTCATTAACTACAGATGATGCATCCTTTGTTTAATAAATCAGTTTTTATCAAAAATATTTTGCATTTAACTTTATTTGTGTTTCCATCACATAAAGGCAGTTTCATTTAACCAATACAAATTTAAAATGTTGTTCTAAAGTATTTTTTAAATAAATTCCAATTTCCATCCAAATAGAGCATGATACAAATAAAAAGCTAATCTAGTAAATAAGAGCATCATTCACCATTTTCTAACAAAGTAAAAATTAAGAATCTATATATGCTATATAATTGCTGAAATAAATGTGCATAGCTATAGTGATCCTCCTGATAATCAAAAGAACCAAATTCATTGTAAAGTTTTATATAGTTGCAAATCAACATGTTTTAATGGCTACCAACTAATGAGAATAAACTTTTCTTTAGGAAAATAACAAGTATAAATACACAACAAAATTAAAACCCAGTGATTTTAAATCAGTTTTCTACTTGTTGATTTAAATCAGTCCACCCTGGAGGAGGATGGGTGGGGTGGAGGTAGAGGAATCCTTTTAAAAGGCTGAATCCAATTTGATGACTTTTAAAATGGGTTGACAACTCTCTTGTGCTTCACTGGAAGTAGAATACATTCTCCGGTATTTCAGAATGTAAGTTTTTCCAGAGCAGTTCATTATGACTATGACTTGAATTATGGCGTGCCATGGATAATGGAGTGGCTGATTTTCCTTGTTCTGAAAGAGCAATTTTATCCTTTACTTGAATTGAAAACAAGAAAATAGACAACACAACATCAAAGGGGTGAAGGACCTGAGCTGTACAACACATCTTCTGTCACTGACAGTTCTACTTCTCTAACACAATGAAAGGGTCTGTGGCAAGGGTGAAGCTAGTTTGTGCAGTAGACAGAGCATTCTCAAGCTGGTTCAAGACCGTAGAACTTAAGAACTACCTTACATTTCACTATTTTCTGTTCCAAAAGCAATGCATGATTTGAGCTTGCTTTCACAAATAACAGCACATCAGCTTAAAAATGACACATACATTTTTCCAAATCGCAGGAACCAAACATGAGATGCTATTCATTTTCTTTAATTTATCTTTGGAAGATAGTTGAACACCAGGGTGATACATATAATGTAAAAACCTGAATGAAACAGTAATTTTAATAATTACATATAAAATTTAGCAGCACAATGCTGAGTAAAGATGTAAGAATGATGAGAACTCACACGCTAATAAATTTACTTGGTGGTATTTGGATGTGTAGCTTTTCACAGATAAGGGTATATATTGTTTTAACATGCAGAAATCTGTGGAATGCTAAGAGGAGTGCTGGTATCTTTAAAAAAATTTAATCACAATTACTTTCAACAAGACATTGACTTGTACACTATCCTAGAACTAAAATAACTCAGTTTTTCTTCCCTTCCCTCCCCCCAGTTTACTGCTTAAGCACTGCTTAAGTTTGTAATAGTTGGTATTTGACAATACTTTGCTTTCATGAACATAGAAAATCATCTTGTGTCAATTTATATTATAATGGCCTGGTTTAAATTTAAAGATTTTAGGTGGAAAATGGCATTTCCTTTTTAAGAAATAGAGAAAACTACTGTTGCCCTTTTTGTGAGATGGTAGAATGGAGCAAAATGAAATAGTGACAAAACAATGGACTGTGCTAAGCAAGTGGGAAAAGAACTCAGCTGAGAGCCATAGCTGAAGTCTGGTGTGGCTGGCTAGAGAAAACAGAGTGGAACAGACTGGAAATGAGTTAGCATGTAGACAGTTGGCTTCATGTTATGTTTGAGCTCCAAAGCAGGGAAACTACAATAGAAGCAAGAATATGTGGAAGAAAATAAGAAAACTTTGAGTACTCAGGCTTATTGTTTGTTTTGTTTTTTTGCATGGAAGTGTTCCACTTACCAGATTGAAACTTGAAAAAACTTGAATTCACAGTGCCTAATTCCTTTTGAGCATTCAATCCTAAGTGACGTGCCTAGAGTCACACAGGATGTTTGTGGCGGAGTAGGGATCTCCTACGTTGCAGGCTAGTGCTCTAGCCCCTGGACATTCCTTCCTCTCTGATTTTATTATGGAGGCACCAGTCACAGCTCTTCGGTTGAGTTCTGCAGTTTATATTGTTTGAATTACAGTGAGTCATCTGACCATTATAGTTACCAGTCACCTAGAGGTTTTTATTATGATTTTCATATTTTCCTTTCAAAAATAATACTTCAGAAAGGATTACATTTCACTGAGTGCTGTTTTAGGAAACATTTTCCTTTGTAACAAAAACATGAACACTTGTAATGTTACCATGAACAATTCTTACTCCCAAGTCTTGCAGTATCTCTGTATGTATCACTTCAGTTTTTCCACAGGGTTACTGGGGAAGAGGACATCTCTGACACCTCTATTTCAGTGTGTAAATTGCATAATATTCTGGAATTCAGTATTTAAGCTTTTGGGTTTCTTTACTTTGTACTCCAGTCTTTAGGAAGCTGAAGAATTTCACTCAAGTTTAATCTTAAAATTGATTTTGAGAATAAAGACAATGTTCATATTTGCATTATTTGTACAGGAAATTAAATAGAAAAGACACTTTAGTTATGCAACAGAAAGAATTAAATCGTAAGATATTGAAATGAATGTAACTGGTATACACTAAATGCAGCATTAAAGAGACAGATTGGAGAATATTATTGATACAATGAAAACTGTTTTACATTTAATGTTTCTGATCCTGAGGTTGTAGTTTTGTTGAAGAAATCATTACATTTTTAGGACCAATGTTTTGAGTAAGTAGAGCTTAAGTGAAAATTCTTTAGAGGTTTGACAGATTTTTTTCCAATTATTGCAAATTTGTAGCTTAATTTTTCAGCTAAAATTTTCAATTCTGAATCAAGTGTTTGTTTCCTGTAAGTAAACAAAACTGGACCATACCCAGCCTAAACTTTAGGCTGCATTCTGCGGCATGCAAAACTCAGAAGGCTGTATATAGTGGGAATTTAAAAAAAAAAAAAAAAAAAAAAAAAGACCCTTACCAACTGTAGTAGTTTAAATTTACCATAGAATGGGACTGCAAATACAAAGTATAGGGAATACCTCATATATCATGGGGTGGTGATGAAGATGTTTTTTATTGGCACTGTCTGCATGCTACTTAACCACTAGGCAAAGCTGCTGCTTTATAGGAAGAAGTGAGAACTCCACAGGGCGCCCCCCACCAAAAAAAAAAATCACAGTAAAACAGCCACTCTGGAAGTAGCTGGCTTCAATTTTCAGTTCCCTACTTTCTACACTGCTACAGCAATTCAGGCTTGGAAGGGCTGTAGTAATGTCCTAAGTGGACCGAGTGTGAAACAGGTGTCTTACACTGAGGAAAAAAAAAAAAAATCACCTAACAACCTAGCTCTTCACTAGGAACTGGATACTCTAACCCCAAATCCTGCAGAAAGCAGACTTCATGCCTCCTAATTGTCTTTCTAAAGCTGGTTGTGAGCTCCATATTTCCATTGTTTTTGTTTTGGAAACTATCCCAAAACACTCGGTGATTGCTGGAGGTGAAAGGCGAGACTCTTCAGCCAACAAGCTACCGTTACCTGGCTGACAACTGTGTAAACTAATAGGGAGAATTGTTTTCTACTGTCATGTTGATGTCTTTAAAATTCTTTCCTGGTTAACATCTGTCTGCCTGGAAAGATTCTTTCTTTTCCCCCCCACCTCCACTGAGGGCATTAGGGGTGAGTACATTGACCTCAGTGCTTCCTCCACCCTCCTTCCCACAACATACAGCAATTTGGCAGGACAAAGTCAAATTCCATGTAGAAATGTATTACTGCTTGAGATTTCAGAGCACATGTTATGCAGCTGTGGACATCATTTTATTCTTGATAATCCATCTGTTCAGACTTACTGTACCTCTTTTCTTGAACTTTTGACACTGCATAGAGCAAACATCAGTGCATAATATGAATGCATTAGACACACTGAAATTGCATGCTACAACAAAACACACAATTTGGTGTAGTAAAGAATGATTTGCAAGTGTAAAAGAAAACAAATGTTCAGTCATTAGTGCATATATGCCTTACTGTATATGTACAGAGAATACATTATAGTACAATCATGAAAAGGTTTTATGGCTGGAGTTTGAGATTAATGAATTACACACAAGGATGCTTATCAGCATCCTATCTAAGATAATTTTATTTCAGTGTCTGTAACTCATAATATAGATATTCTAGGTTACTCTGGATTTTGCACTTCAGAACTCCTGCTTCTGTTAGACATGCAAAAGCAAATTTTTGTTTGAGGTTAAATTCAAGAAAACTCGCTTTGATTTATAAGACATTTTCCATGAATACATATTAACACTTTGATGTTCTTTTCAAGGTATCCTTTGTGTGGCTGACCATTGTCATGGTTTACGTGAGTTGGCACTGAACTACCATCTCTTGAGTGATGAGCTTCTGCTTGCTTTGTCTTCTGAGAAACATGTCAGATTAGAACATCTGCGCATTGATGTAGTCAGTGAGAATCCTGGACAGACTCACTTCCACACAATTCAGAAGAGCAGCTGGGATGCTTTCATCAAGCATTCTCCCAAAGTAAACTTAGTCATGTACTTTTTCTTATACGAAGAGGAATTTGACCCATTCTTCCGTTATGAAACCCCTGTCACCCACCTTTACTTTGGGAGGTCAGTAAGCAAAGATGTACTTGGTCGTGTTGGAATGTCATGTCCTCGATTAGTTGAACTGGTTGTGTGCGCCAATGGATTACGGCCACTAGATGAAGAACTTATTCGTATTGCAGAACGCTGTAAGAATCTGTCAGCTATTGGCCTAGGGGAGTGTGAAGTCTCGTGCAGTGCCTTTGTTGAGTTTGTGAAGATGTGTGGTGGCCGCCTCTCTCAGCTGTCTATAATGGAAGAAGTCTTGATTCCTGATCAGAAGTACAGCTTGGAGCAGATTCATTGGGAAGTGTCAAAGCATCTTGGTAGAGTCTGGTTCCCAGACATGATGCCCACATGGTAAAGTCCTTAAAGACTTCAGGGCATGTGAAATAGCACCTTACATTTGAGAATACCATATTGCAACTTATCACAAGCTTATTTAATATTATAATTTTTATTGTAATGTCACTGCTTTGATTAGAAAATTGATGCCATGTTTAGCACTAATTTCTGAAATCCACATTTTCTATGCTTAAATCTGGATATTCCAGAAACCACTTTCATTCTAATAAAATTAGTCTGTTTTAGGTTTTCTCACTTTGCCATTGACAAGGACCCTAAAGTTATGTAAATAATAAAATTTGAAAACCCTGACATATTTAAAAGTTGTGGTTGCAAAATATTAGCTCCGAATTACAATATTTTATCTGTTACTTTGATATAGATATTAATAGTGAACAGACTGATTTGTATTGACTTACAAAGGGAGGTAAGATGGAATGTTTTTACTGCAGACTATAGCAGTTACCTAGTGTTTAAATGACATGAACTGCCTGAACTACAGAATTTTAAGATTACATGGAGCATTTAGTAGGCTATGAAACTCATACATTACATAGTAGTAAATTAAGAGGCAAGACAACAGAAGTCTTGTTTAGACACTTTAAAAATATTAAATTAGCTACTTGTTTAATTTCTGATTAGTAATTTGCACACAATGTATTTTATAGATGAGGGTTACCAAAAGCTTTTTTCTCCATTTTTCTACTGTAAACTTGACATTTCTAGGGTCTTCAGAGCCATTTCTAGGGTCTTCAGAGCCATTTCTAAACTTGTTTTAAAATATTAATTATAGCTCAGAAAGCTGAAGCATTCTGGAAGAAATTGTAGATATACTATATTTTGACACTGGTTGGAATTGATGGGCTTTTCTCAAAAGTTAAAACCAGTCTTACAGCATTTGATTAGCTGGAGTACTGCATAAATTTCTAGATAAGAGGAAGCTAAAAACGTGCAGAGAAATGTTGAATGTAATAATGGCTGTTTAAGTAAAGAAAATAGAGCGGAGTGAACACTGAACATTTTAAAAGGAGTCTAAGGAGCCATTTGACCAAAAAAAACATCATGGAAGACCCATTAACTGCTTGCAAATTTAAGAGAAAAATGGCTTTGTAACTAAGTTGCCTAAACTATATAAATTGCTATTCTGTCAATCTAGCTTCAGAAATGTTCATATATGAAGTGAATGTTTGATAGCTATCCATTTTTTGTATTCCTTTATTTCAACTAGTTTCAGATCATTTCATATTTAAAACTCAGAGCATCATACCTGTGTGAAATAGAGCAATATGCAGAAATTAGATGTACAATTTCACAAAAGTACAACTTATAAATTGTTTTGATCAAAGAAAATGTTAGCCTACAGTGAACTTCGCTGGTGGCATGCTTTCCATTTTTGGCTTGTACAGTTAGTTCTTGTAATAAATTAAGTAGATTTTGTTTATTTCTAATGTTCATTTTGCTCCAAATGTATAGTTTGAGGATAAACTGAAATTTATAATTTGGGCATATTTAACTTTATGTTTTTGAGCAAGCATTACTCAGTGGACTGACATCTTAACAGTAAAGCTATATGTTTCTGTAGAGGCTTGTGATTAAGAATCATTCTATTGAGTAGGCAATTTTTTGTATTAGAATTTGTTAAAATATAGCACTGAAATTGCTTTTATTTGTACAACTGTGTCAATATACTTTAGTCTTTGTAAAAGAACCATGTTAAGTTTGGTGTTTTTAATACTTGATTTTTTTTTTGCCTTCATTTGTGTAAATGGTCTTTGACACTGGTACTTCACATGGTCACAGTCTGAACGGTGATCCTAGAATGCCATTACAAGATTTTCTAGAGAATAATTGTTACTAGTGATTACTTCAAGCATGCATGTGACAGAATCTCTTCCAGTAATGTGACTAAAGCCATGTTTGGAGAGGTGAGCGATGCAGGAGTAGGGCCAAATCCCGCTGGTATTGTATGACTAGGGTAAGCGGTATTGGCCACTACTTACTGCATTGGCTGAGAATACCTGTGTGTGGAAAGTAAACAATTAACTTACTCCCCAGTCACCTCAAAGTGTTGCCTCATCACTAGGAATTTATCCATTTGAGCTTCATCATTCTGCTTCATACATGCTCTTGATTATTGGATCCTGAGGAGAAAAGATGCAAGTAGAGCAGAGGTGGACAAACTACAGCCCGTGGGCCACATCCGGCAGGTGAGACCGTCCTGCCCGGCCCTTGAGCTCCCGGACGGGGAGGCTGGCCCCATCCCCTCCCCTGCAGCTTTGCTGCTGCGCGGACAGCGCGGTTGTGCGCTCCTGCCTGGCAGCATGGCTGGCTCCGGCCGCATGGCGCGGCTGCCAGATATACTGCTCTGAGCGGCATGGTAAGGGGACCGGGGTGGTTGGATATGGGGTGGGGGCAATCAGGGAGCAGGGGGTGGTTAGATGGGGCAGTCAGGGGATGGGGGGGTTGGATAAGCGTGGGAGTCCTGGGAGTTGGGGGGGGCTATCAAGGGGCAGAGGTGTGGATAGGGGTCAGCAGTCAGGGGACTGGGAGCAGGGGGGGTTGGATGGGTAGGGGGTTCTGAAGTGGGAGGGGTTGGGGGGCCAGGCTGCTTGAGGAGGCACAGCCTTCCTTACCCGGCCCTCCATATAGTTTTGCAACGCCACTGTGGCCCTCGGGCCAAAAAGTTTGCCCACCCCAGAAGCAGAGGGAGGCTCCAAAAGTATAATTAAAAGTGAATTGCCCCCAAGCTGAGTTAATTTTTCATCCTATGCAATTATAAAGAGAAGAGTGAAATGGGGGGGGGGTGTTTTTGTTTTGTTTAAATGAAGGTGGATAAAACAATGCATACATAAACCACTCCAGATAGTGTCCTATCTCAATCAAAATCAAACAGTATTGGTATAAAAATGATTAATAGTATTTTAGTATTGTAATAGTATCAACCTTAAAGCAATGTTGGTCGAAAAAGGGAAACACTTTGAAGTAGACAAGGGCTTCCACTGAAAATGTTCAGCCCACGGTCAAAGTGGTGACAAAACATTCTCAGTTACATCTGAGCCATGTCTGGCTCCCTGATTGGTTGTCTTCAGGAAACACTAAAACTTTCATTTTCAAAACAGTCTTCCCTCATAAGTATGAAATTCATATATTTACCCACACTTCTACCCCAAAAACACACCCACCTGAAACATCAACTCATTTAAAAACAAAAAAACACCATACCTCAAAGGGAGTAGGGCTTGTCTCCCAGGAAGTCCACTGGAAATGTTGCTACTGATTTTATATTGAAGATGTTTATAATCTGGTTTAGCAATATTGAGGGTCATTTTCTGCTACTTTCAAAGTGTATATGACTACTTCAAACTTCTACCTCAAGTTTACTTTTTGTAGGAGTTGACTTAAATGCTTCAAACATTTGTTTAATTTACAAACAAGTTGCATATACTCAAATGCTAGAATATTAAGTAATCTAGGTCAATTTGTAGCAACACTAAAATGTCTCTTACATTGTCATATCACTATTATCTGTAACTTGAAGGTTTTGGACATGTTAGCTAAATTCACCAACTCCATTTACTTTGCTGGAATTAACAGCATTAAACTTGCCCTCTTTGTATTTTCAGTAGGTCTAGTTAATGAAGCAAAGCAAAGCTTTGGTCATTTTGGACTATATCTCAGTAAAACAAGCCAGCGTTCAAAGCTTCCAGAGTGCAATTGCCATGCATTGTGCCAAATGGTGGCATGTGACACACTAGGCTACCTACCCATGGTGCATCACACTTTGGCTCAGCACGGCATGTACTTACCAGGAGTGCTTGTGTCGATGCAATCAGCCAAGCATGCACACCAACAAGCTCTAGACTAACTTTGGCAGCTGTACACCACTGTAACTTGTATCAACCAAAGTTTGTAGTGCAGACATGACCCAATATAGAGTGGTCAGATAGTGTCTAGGCTGTGGAAACATCTCAGCTGGCAGGTTTTGCCCTGCCACTGACTGAACGGTCAGATATTCCTCCAAAGCTGCATAAAGCAGAGACCCCCCAACATCATGGATCTGTGGCCCTCCTTGCTCCAAGGGAAATGTTCATGTTCCCAGCCTAGCCTGCTCCAACCAGACTTAATGAAAGACAGGGAGGCAAGAGTAGAGTTTCAAACTGGTGAATTCTTGGTGTTTGCCTACAAACAAAAGAAAGCATTCACTAAAGAGTCAGTTCACTAAACAGAAGTAAGGTCTTATCTAGCCTAAGTTCAATAACTGGTGTAGCTGTGCTGCTGCTACTTCTTTTCACCCCTCAGCTCAGAACAAACGGAGGGATAGCTCAGTGGTTTGAGCATTGGCCTGCTAAACCCAGGGTTGTGAGTTCAATCCTTGAGGGGGCCACTTAGGGAACTGGAGTAAAAATCTGTCTGGGGATTGGTCCTGCTTTGAGCAGGGGGTTGGACTAGATGACCTCCTGAGGTCCCTTCCAACCCTGAGATTCTATGATCTTCACTGGCAGAGTATACCCCACATTTCAAGCTTTCCTTGGCCAGGTATGTTGCTGGCTTTTAATTGATGGGCAGGGGAGGAAAATCATGTGTGTTGTTTAGAAGCCTATGTTTAGGCTCTCATTATTTTTTAATCTTGGCCTTTATCCACAATAGGGTTTTGCATTGATGCAACACAGCTTGTTGGACACAGGATCAGGATTTATGTGGCTCACAGGAATATGCAGAGTAGTTACAGTAAATGCAACTGTTTTATCAAGGATATTAAACCCTCATGCTTTAGGCCTCTCAGGGGGAGAATGAGTTTTCCAGGAAGCTGGTTATCCTATAGCTGCCTGCTGCAGGATGTCTCTGAAGCATCTGGGACTAGCCTTTAAAGTGACTGGATGAGGTGGACCACTAGTCTGACAACTGTATTGTTATACTATGTTCCTATATTGCTGAAATTAGTGCTAATCACCCCTAAGGCCTAAACAGAGGAGACAAATTGAAAGATCAAAGGAGAAGAAAGGCAGGGGTGGATAATGTGGGAGTCATCTGTAACTGGTTGTTGGTTCTCAACCTCTCCCCTTTCCTGGGCAGTTCCATACAGAAGGAAGCCATCCTTTGCTAGAAGCTCCCTTAAGCTCGGGCAGAGCCAGTCAAGCTGTTCTCCTTGAGGATCCTATAGGCTGGTAAGCAATGGAAGTGAGGAGAGATGTCCACTGTTCCTCCCCCTAGTAACACACCTGATTTAAATACAAGATTTTAAAAGTAATAGTGTACTGCTCAAGGAACACACTTTAAATTCATCCTTAAATACGTATTTTCTTCTTAAACTGTCACCCTCAGTGGGCAATGGACTGGACACAGCTACTTTAAACCAAGTGATGTCCCACCTGATTGTGGCCTTCATGCCGCAATTTGAAAACACTATCTTATAGTTTAAAAGACAACCTTCAAAATGTTACCCAATGTAATTATTTCTATGTATAGCTTTAGACAATAGCTCTAAAATGTGTGAATTGCTCCTATTCATGCTAGAGTCTACTGAACATAGTTGGCACCACTAACTTTTATTTGCTAGTCTCTAGAGTAGAATCATCAAGCTAACTGTACTATTATTGGAGGCAGTGGCAGATACTGAGTGAAGCAGCTACTTTGGAATCAACATGCCCCACTCCAAACCTGCTTCCCCCCCCCCCCCCCCCCCAAAAAAAAAAAAAGATGTAGTGCTTCCATGTACCAAACATCAACTACCTTGGGCTTGCAACCTCCTCCTATGGGCCAAAAATTCTAGCTATCAGTCTCTAGTTTTTACTTGGCAAGTTCTGTAATACATTTCACTGATTGATTGCCTTAAATTTTCTAGGTCTTCTACAATGTAAAAATATACTGAATGTTAGGGGAAAGTGTAGTAATTGTAGCAGTCAGAGGGAGACGGTGCTGTATAATTCAGGTCTAACAGGGGCTCTTATAATCGTACCCTGGCAGCTCTACCACCACTGCTATGTTAGCATATTCCATAGCAGAGTGTTCATTTACATGAAAGGAATAATGCTACCCACTGCTATTAAACCCAATATTTTAATATTTATTAACAATTTACAAGTTTTGATGTTGCTTCTGTAATCAGTCACTTGTTCCAAATGTTATGCTTATAAGAAGCACCCGGGATCTTTTTCAGGAGAAAAGGCAATACGCTGCGTTTACTGGAGATACAACAATTAGCATATGCATTCAATCACACACACACTGTCCCGCCAGTCGATGTTATAGTTACCAGTCCAGAGTCCGGAGCAACCTAGCGGCCATCTAGGTTGATGATGGGTAGGGAGGAGCTGGGTTCTGTTGGTCGCAACATGATACTCTGGGGAAGTCTTGGCAGGACGAACCCAAAGTTTCATGGCAAAGCACCCTGTTTATATAATAATATTTCTTCATAGGGACCAATGAATTTTGCACCGTCATGCTGTACTCTATCGCCGTTTGACGAGTGCTTGTTTTCTTAAATTGTTCTTCTCATCTTTATCTTGGTTCCTTCATCAGTCTCTTGGGGAGTTACCCCATGCTGGTTTTGATCATAGCTATCTTGTCCCGATTGATAGGTGCCTGCTTCATCTTTAGAGTCGTCAATCTGCCCTCCTTTGACATCTCAGTAGGGGCATGTTGCAATCTCCTGGCACCTTTACATCTGTTCTTGGTTCCTCCCAAGCACATCTGGTCTGGTGATGGCCTTCACACTTATCTTCTAACACACACTTTCCTCATTCACACACAAAACAGGATTGATTTACACAGAACATTTGAACAGGAACATCAAATTGCAATGCAGGAGAAAACAATCATTGCATTCTTTTACTTATTTCAAAATGCTAATTTTAAACCTACAACAAAGTGGTAAAGGTCTATTACTGCCTTGAAATCAGCTTCAGACAAGATTCTGGCTGATGCATCTTTACCAATGGCACACTAGGCCATTACTTTCTGGTTTCAGAAAGGGTGGCTGGCAGAATATGGCTAAATCATATCGTACATCAATACATATAATACATGCTTTATCCTTCATTCTAAATTATACAAAATACAACCATAAAATCCTAGTACTACACAAACCGACTGCAAGCTCAAATTAGATGTGCTTTTTCCTCTTCCATCAATACCCACTTCAGCAGGTTACCAACAGCCAAGTGTTCAGATGCTAACTCCCTAGAACGATAGTCAGATTTTGCACACTTAAAAAAAAATGATGCAGCCTGCAAGGTGTTAGACTGGAAACAGTGCCCTCCCCAGCTATTAAAGAATTACAGCTGAAAAAGCATCACTAAAAGCTTCTCTACAGTCACTAGCAAATCCAGAGCTGCAGAGGACCTACTGCTGGATATCCCAAAATAATGGTCTGTTCCCATTTAATACTCACTGCTCTAACTGGAATGGTACCTTTAATGCAGATATCTGTCCACTGCAGCCTGTGTAGTCAGTGACATGCATATTAAGCAGGCTATTAAAAAACACTAGTACCTTTAATACTTATAAAAAATAATGTTAAATAATTAAGATTTATCAATATTTTAGCTAAATATGGCTCCTACAGCTCTCTACAAGAGAATCCATCTCTTGCATATGAAAAATACTTAAGTATAATACCTTTAAAAAAGCCATACAAGTGCTGTGGTCCTTAGGACTATGGTACATTGATCTTGATCTTATTTATGCCTAAATCAGGCTTTTTTTAAAGAGGTATGTTAGAATTTTAGTAGTAAGATTATGCATCAAGACTTCTAGCAGTACTCTGACAGCCACTAATAACTGTACCTATTCTTGAAGGTGTTGTGGGTTCTTTTACAAAAATGAATTAATGCTCTTTTGTTTCATATTTCTTCAACTCTGTGAATATGGATTTTTGAAGGCATCACAGCTGGCCAAATTCCTTCACAAACAGCAAGCTTAAGTGGAAATAAATCTCAGGCACAGACCTGAAAAATCTCATTTACTTTGGGTTAAATTGAGAAGAAAATAATCATTACTATAGCCCTTTGATGGTGAAGGACCCTAGCAGGGACCATGGAGTACCATTTAAAGTGTGTATGTGGGGGGTGTCAGAGATTTCCCCCCTCTCAGGTGCCCCTCTCCCTACTCTTTCCCCCCACACCTTATCACACTGACCCATGATCCCCATCCTGTCCAATCTGAGTTAATAGCATTGAGACCCTGTGTGTAAGGTCGCAGCTCCACTCACGTTCAGCCCAGCCACCCCTCCATCATGAGCGAGTGGAGTTGTGACTTGGCCACTCACGTTTGGTCTAGCCAAAAGTGGTTGGGCTATGGCCTCGGTGGCCCTCCTCACTCCCCAGAGCATAAGAACGGCCGTACCGGGTCAGACCAAAGGTCCATCTAGCCCAGTATCCTGTCTGCCAACAGTGGCCAATGCCAGGTGCCCCAGAAGGAGTGGACCTAACAGGCAATGATCAAGTGATCTCTCTCCTGCCATCCATCTCCATCCTCTGACAAACAGAGGCTAGGGACACCATTCCTTACCCATCCTGGCTAATAGCCATTAATGGACTTAACCACCATGAATTTATCCAGTTCTCTTTTAAATGCTGTTATAGTCCTAGCCTTCACAACCTCCTCAGATAAGGAGTTCCACAAGTTGACTTTGTGCTGCATGAAGAAGAACTTCCTTGTATTTGTTTTAAACCTGCTGCCTATTAATTTCATTTGGTGACCCCTAGTTCTTGTATTATGGGAATAAGTAAATAACTTTTCCTTATCCACTTTCTCCACATCACTCATGATTTTATATACCTCTATCATATTCCCCTTAGTCTCCTAGCCTCTTTAATCTCTCCTCATATGGGACCCGTTCCAAACCCCTAATCATTTTAGTTGCCCTTTTCTGAACCTTTTCTAGTGCCAGTATATCTTTTTTGAGATGAGACCACATCTGTACGCAGTATTCAAGATGTGGGCGTTCCATCGATTTATATAAGGGCAATAATATATTCTCAGTCTTATTCTCTATCCCCTTTTTAATGATTCCTAACATCCTGTTTGCTTTTTTGACCGCCTCTGCACACTGCGTGGACATCTTCAGAGAACTATCCACAATGACTCCAAGATCTTTTTCCTGACTTGTAGCTAAATTAGCCCCCATCATATTGTATGTATAGTTGGGGTTATTTTTTCCAATGTGCATTACTTTACATTTATCCACATTAAATTTCATTTGCCATTTTGTTGCCCAATCACTTAGTTTTGTGAGATCTTTTTGAAGTTCATCACAGTCTGCTTTGGTCTTAACTATCTTGAGCAGTTTCGTATCATCTGCAAACTTTGCCACCTCACTGTTTACCCCTTTCTCCAGATCATTTATGAATAAGTTGAATAGGATTGGTCCGAGGACTGATCCTTGGGGAACACCACTAGTTACCCCTCTCCATTCTGAGAATTTACCATTAATTCCTACCCTTTGTTCCCTGTCTTTTAACCAGTTCTTAATCCATGAAAGGACCTTCCCTTTTATCCCATGACAGCTTAATTTACGTAAGAGCCTTTGGTGAGGGACCTTGTCAAAGGCTTTCTGGAAATCTAAGTACACTATGTCCACTGGATCCCCGTTGTCCACATGTTTGTTGATCCCTTCAAAGAACTCTAATAGATTAGTAAGACACGATTTCCCTTTACAGAAACCATGTTGACTATGGGCCCTAGCATGATTTGTGTTGGCTAGTCAGTTCCAATCCTTCTTTAATTTGTGTAAGAAACTTACATTGGATCTGAGGGGAGCCAGCCTTATCTATGCTTTGTTTAGTAATTCTGGTAAGGTGTCAGGCTGTCCAAAAGCAAAACAAAAACAAACACCACCACCACCTTCTAACAAAGGAGTCATCAACATGACAGCTATAATCTACCAACAGCTCTCAACCCATTTCCATGTCTGCTGACTTCATCATGTTCCAGGACAACTGGTCCCAGTTCCATCAAATATGAAATGTACAGTGTTCCAACGGGTAGAAGGTACATTTTTGTTGGAGTCAAGCTAGCAAGCCATTGTGTCTGCTGGTAACCAGCTCCTGTAGACTCCCCTCTTTAAGAAGAAGCAGATGACTGGCAACCATGTGGCCAATGACAGGTCCAAACCCCTTTAGAATTCTGGGGCTGTAATGCAGCTAGCAAGAAAGGGGACTCTTTCTTCACCCAAGGCATATCCATAGAACCTACACCTAATGAAATAATTACAAACCAACCCGTGTATTGTCTTCATTAGGTAAAGGGATCTCTTCATAAGTTATTTTGATGTAAGGGGACTTTATAGGTAAAAGCCAGTAGTCTAAGTTGTAAAAGAGGTAAAACTGGTGGTTTAAGACAACCTGATCTACTATTTTTAAGACATTCAAGAAGAACTCTTCAATAGACTGATGAGATTTGAATGGATAGTAGAAATCTCTTATGGCTGCAGCCACTGTCTTGTTTCCTAAAGGTCCAAAAATAGATGTTTCATTCCCCAAATAAATGGGTTCTCCAGTAAACAAAGTAATGCTGGTATAATTTGTTTGTATCTTATTAAATACAGCCCCTAAATCGGCCAACTTCTGGTATGTTCTTAATATAAATTTCGAGCATTCATAAGATTCAAACCACACTACCGCATGCTTGTCAGGACTTGCTTGAACTGTCCAGGTTTCATAGTATATCCCAGTTTCGTTGTCATATTGTACCCATTTTGCCATTTGGTTAAACATTGTTCCTGTAAAAAATAGAAATAGGATATGTCCATAAGCATTATGGAAAACAATACTGACAAATCCAGACAATTCATAGATTACAAGGCTAGAAGGGACCTTTGTGATCATCTAGTTTGACCTCGTGTATAACACAGGCCATAGAACTTCCCCAAAATAATTCACGATGAGCATGCCTTTTAGAAAAACATCCAAACATCATTTAAAAATGGCCAGTGCTGGAGAATCCACCACAACCCTTGGTAAATTGTTCCAATGGTTAATTACTAAGGCTATGATTTTGTCATGGAGGTTGTAGAAGTCATGGAATCCTTGACTTCCAAAGACCTCTGTGACTTCAGCCCCGACGGCTGGGAGCTGCAGGGTCCTGCTGCCTCCCGCAGCGGCAGGGAGCTGTGAGGTACTCTCACCACCTGAGGCAGTGGGTCCTCAAGCTCTGAGCCGCCATGGGCAGCGGGGGTACCCCGCAGCGTCCCGCTGCCGGGGAGGGGGCAAGGGGACCCTGCAGCTCTCTGCCCCACGGGTGGTGGGGTCCCAGAGCTCCTAGCCACCCTACAGCTGCCCAGCCCCTTCCCATTTTATCATGGATATTTTTAGTAACAGTCAGGGACAGATCATGGGCTTCTGTGAATTTTTCTTCATTGCCCCTGACCTGTCTGAGTTTTACTAAAAATATTCATAACAAAATCTTAGCCTTATTAATTACCCTCACTGTTAAAATTTACACCTTATTTCCAGTCTGAATTTGTCTAACTTAAACTTCCAGCCATTGGATTATGTTATACCTTTCTCTGCTAGACTGAAGAACCTGTTATTAAACATTTATTCCCCATGTCAGCCCTTAACTTTCTCTTTGTTAAGCTAAATAGATTGACCTTTTTGAGTCTATTACTATCAGGCACGTTTTCTAATCCTTTATTCATTCTCATGGCTCTTCTCTGAACTCTCCAATTTATCGACATCCTTCTTGAATTGTGGGTGCCAGAACTGGACACAGTATTCCAGTAGTGATCACACCAGTGCCAAATACAGAGATAGAATACAGGGATATAGATAGAGGTAAAATATAAGGTTATAAAAACAGAGGTTCCACTATTTATGCATCTTAGGATTGCATTAGCTCTTTTGGTCACAGCATCACATGGGGAGCTCACATTCAGCTGTTTATCCACCATGACCCCAAATCTTTTCCGGTGTCACCGCTTCCCTCATCATGTAAGTACAGCCTACGTTCTTTGTTCCTAGATGTATACATTTACATTTAGCCATATTAAAATACACATTGTTTGCTTGCACACACTTTACTAAGCAATTCAGATCACTCTGAATCAGTGACCTGTCTTCATTATTTATCACTCCCGCTATTTTTGTGTCTACAAACTTTATCAGTGATGATTTTATGTTTTCTTCCAGATAATTGATAAAAATATTAAATAGTGTAGGGCCATGAACCTATCCCTGTGGGATCCTACTGGAAACACACCCACTCAATGTTTTCCTATTTATAATTATATTTTGAGACCTATCAACTAGACAATTTCTAATCAATTTAATGTGTGCACGTTAATTTTATATCATTCTAGTTTTTAATCAAAATGTCACATGGTGCCAAGTCAGATGCCTTACACAACTCTAAGGGCTTGTCTTCACTACTGTGCTAAATTGGCCGCTGCTGCAGTCTTGCGCTTCTCATATCTATTCAAATGCTCTTGCAAAGACCCTTTTCCTAGCCTGTTCCTTGACCACATCACCTCTCTCTTCCATCCCTCCACTGCATCCCCTTTCTCTATTGCATCAAATACAAGCTGCTGATTTTCATTTGTAAAGCCTTTAACTGTCTATCCCTACTCTACCTAGCCATCTCTCATTCACTAGCCTCTAATTGGCCCATGATGCCAGCATCCATCACTCACTTGTTAAATTTTCAAATAAGCACCTGTGCTTTCTCCCATGCTGCCCTTCACTGTTTCAGAGGGGCTCCCCATACACACCCAAAAAGCCACTTCATTGTTCTCCTTCAAATCCTTCCTTTAAAAAAGCACCTTTGCCCCAAAGTCTACAACAAACTTGACAATGGTTTGCTGAGACCACTGCCTATCATACTGACCAATATTGTCTCATTGTTTCCTTGTACTCCCCTGTCTGTCTGTATCCACCTGTTTTCTCCTGTTTGTACTTAGATTGGAAGCTCTTTGGGGCAGGAACTGTCTTTTCGTACTGTGTTTGTACAGAACCTAGAGCAATGAGGTCCTCCTGAGCCATAACTGGGGCTCCATAGCTGCAATACAACCAACAACAATCCTATTCTTTTATCACTGTTGGTTGAATTTTTGGAACTGCCTATGTTCAGGTTCATAATACAGCAAGTCATAAATCCTGTATTAACAACCACCCTGCCCTTGTATGCTGCACAGAGAGGAATTTTAATTACACTTCATATTCTTGGAGTGTACTGCAGTGTATATCATGGGATGGCGTTTCCCTCTCTTCACAAGACTGGGATTTTTATCGTTAAATAAAAAGCACTGGCCGCAACAAACAACTTATTAAAAGATTATGCACGAACTGGGCATGCAATTGAAATTATAAAATTATCTTCTTTACTTTTTTAATGTTTCAAAACACATGTCCTTACTAACAACTCTGTGCCCCTTTAAAGTGATTTTCAAATATTACAAAATGTCAAATCGCCAAAACTGGCACAAGCTACTCAAAAAATGTTCAAACCTACCCGCTGAAGAAATTCAACCCACACACATTTCTTACTAAGTTAAGGTCTCAGGGAGTAAAAGTGCCATGCAGTATTTTCTGAAGGTCAACACACGCCGTCGTCAGAGCAATGAAGAAAGTGATTTCCAGAGCATTCTCCTATCACAGTGAAAATACCAGAAAGCCACAATTGCACAAGAAATTCTGTGGTGTTAGGAGCCCAAAACTGCAGACTCTTGGTAGTGCTGATTTGCTTAGTTTTTGCAGGATTGGGCCCCAAGGTCATCAAGACCAAAACTTACAAGAAGGTCCTACAGAGGTCTGTCCTGGGTCTGACACTATTCAATATTTTCGTTAATGATTTGGATGATGGAGTGGAGATTATGCTTATAAAATTTGTGGCTGGCACTAAAGGGGAGGGGTTGTAAACACTTTGGAGGACTGGATTAGAATTCAAAAATGATACTGATAAATTGCAGAACTGGTCTGAAATCAATAAGATGGAATTATCTAAAAGACAAGTGCAAAGTACTAAACTTCACAACTCAAATTCACAAATACAAAAATGAGGAATAACTGGGTAGGCAATAACACGGCAGACAAGGATCTGGAGATTATATTATATCACAACTGAATATAAATCAACAATGGGACAAGTGCAAAAAAGGTTATGTAATTTTGGGAGATATTAAGAAGGTGTCAGATACAAGACCTGGAAGGTAATTGTTCCATTCTACTCAACTCTGGTGGGGCCTCAGCTGGAGTACTGCTTCCAGTTTTGTGCAGCACACTTTAGATAGATATGTACAAATTGGAGAAAGTCCAAAGAGAGCAACAAAAACGATAAAAGGTTTAGAAAACCCAATCTGTGAAGAAAGGTTGAAAGAACTGATAGTCCTGGGGAAGTTCTGCACAACTGCGGCGCAGCAGAAAAATCCACACACACACACACAGAGATTCTCTTTGCTTCCTTGCAGAAAATGGATTCTGTGGGGAAGCAAAAAGAAGTTGCACCAGTACTCACTCATCCCTCCCTGGCAGCTCAGATGCCTCTGTTCTGTCACTGGGAGAAGGGAGGATCTGGGATGTCCTGGCCGCCCAGGGACATTAGTCTCAACTGGGGAGGGAGGCAGGGGGAGGACGGAGATGCAGTTCCCCCTTCCCTGCACGGAGCAGCCAGGCTAGGTCAGATCAAACCCCAGAAACTTCCCCTGGCTGCAGGAAGCTCTGCACCATGGGTGGGTGTGTGTGGGTGTGTGTCTGGGTGCGGGGGTCCAGGTCATCCCACTTAACAGCTGCACCCTGACCCCCCCACACCAAGCCCCACTCTCTCCCCCACACACACACACTGAGCCCTAACCAGTTTCACCTGGACTAGCCTAGAGTCCCATCCCCCCTGCATCCAGAACCCCGCACTGAGCTGCCTGCACCCAGATTGTGCCACACAGAAGCCTGGCACTCTTGAGGGAATTCTGCACCAAAAAATTAAAATTCTGCAATGTTCTGCATATGGTGCGGGGGGGTGGAGGGGAATGGGACTCAGGGTAGGAGGTTGGGGTACAGGAGGGGTGTGGCAGGGGACTCAGGGCAGGGGGTTGGGTGCAGGAGGGATGGGGGTGAAGCAGGGGGCTCAGGGCAGGGGGTTGGGGTGCAGGACGGGGCTCAAGGCAGGGGGTTGGGGTGCAGGAGGGGTTTGGGGTGCAGGCTCCAGCCTGGTACCACTTACCTTGAGCGACTCCGGGGTGGCAGCGGTGCACAGCGGGGCTAAGGCAGGCTCCCTGCCTGCCCTGGCCCCGCGTCGCTCCCGGAAGTGGCCTGCATGTCCGGCAGTGGCTCCTGGGGGTGGGGCTTAACTGCACGCTGCCCTCGCCTGCAGGTTCTACCCCCGAAGCTCCCATTGGCCACGGTTCCCCGTTCCCAGCCAATGGGAGCTGCGGGTGGCAGTGCCTGCACAGAGCCCTCGGCCCCCCCTCCTCCAGGGGCCGCAGGGACGTGGTGTCGGCCGCTTCTGGGAGCGGTGCAGGACCAGGGCAGGCAGGGAGCCTGGCTTAGCCTCGCTGTGCCACGGGGCTGGCAGTCCCGCAGGACGGATTGAAAGCCCTAACGGGCTGGATCCGGACCACGGGCCGGATCCGGACCACGGGCCATAGTTTGCCCTCCCCTGCACTAAGTAGTAATGACCACAATACAATTAGATTCAACATCCAATGGGGAAGTCAGGTACCAAAACCCAACATAATTACACTAAACTTTAGAAAGGAGTATTTCAATAAAAAGGAGGAGACTAGTCAAAAATGCCCTAAAGTTAAAAGTAAAGGCAGTTAAATCCTTAGATATGGCATAAGGAAACAATAGCAGAGTCTCAGAAGGAATATATCCCTCGGCCCGCGCAGCTTCCTGCAGCCCCCATTGGCCTGGGACGGCGAACCGTGGCCAGTGGGAGCCACAATCGGCTGAACCAGTGAACGCGGCAGGTAAACAAACCGGCCCGGCCCGCCAGGGTGCTTACCCTGGCAAGCTAAGTGCCAGAGGTTGCCGATCCCTGAATTAGGAAGTAAGAGGTCATCATGGGGGGGCAGATTATCCCACATCTCCCTACTGTAGGTTTTTTGCACCTGCTTCTGAAGCACCTGTTGCTGACCATTGTCAGAGATAGGAAATTGGAGTAGATAGACCATGGACCTGATCCTGTCTGGCAATTCCTATCTACACCCAATTTGCACATGTACATATGATTATACAAGACACATGGTAAGAGAGATTCAAGTCAAAGATGTATGAGTGTCATCAACATGCTGCAGCAGTAGAACCCAAACCATCTGACTGTCTCCCCAAGCAGATTCACATATGTGCCAGAGAACAGGGAAAATGGAATGGAGTCAAGGATTACACTTCACAAAAGTCCCTTGGGAAAATGAGCAACCTGCCAAAACTACACTATAGCATCTCCCCAAGAGGAAAGTACCTCACAAGTAATATTCTAACCACTCCTGCTAGGACCTACAGGAAAGGTCAAAAATACATTATGATCAACAGTACCAGAGGCTACCAACAGATCTGAAAGAACTGGTGTGGACATCTGATCAATATGGAGGAGGCCCACGTATTTAATAAGTTACGGCTCTGTCACATTATTTGGGCTGCTTTTTAATTCTTAGCAGCATCGGTCAGATGGAATCTGCAGACTCAAAGGTTGAGGTGCCAAACTGATGAAAATGGAAGGGAACTTAGGTAGAATAACACATCACGTTAGCATCTGAAACACACAGGGCTGTAGTTTTAATCTGATTTTCGCTGCTTAGAAAGAAAAGCAGCCTGTAGAGTGTGCCAGAGCCTTAGCCCGCTAGATGAACATACTGAATACTTCTACACATGTTATTTAAAAGGCAGCAGATTCTTGTATGAGCTTTGCATGCAACTTGTTCAGTATTTATTAAGGAGAGAGTTATTTTTTATTCTAGCATTTCAGTTTCACATTGAGGAGCTGTGATGAGCCCATAATGTAGATTGAACCAAGAAGCTATTTTGGTGAGCTATACAAAAAGACTAAGTATAATAAATACCCCACTTGTCCTGCAGTATGTGATAGATAGGTCTATTACTGCTACTGGGATTATTTGCAGTTTTATGATACAACAGTTGGGGGAAAAAAAGATGAGTGACTGTAGCTGTTCTTGAGAGCATTTCCTGTTATGTCCTACTTATCAGTTCAAGAGCACAACACAATTCTCTCAATTTTTTCCATTTAAAAATTCATCTGCCACTTCACAGCAGGAGGTTGTGTTCCAGCACAAGTGTATGAAAAGAGGCTATTTTTACACTCAAAAGACTCCACTATTCTTGCAGAGGTGCTCATGTGACATACCAAGCAATTTTCACTTAACAGCATCTTTTTAGCATGGCTTGTTCAAAGGACAGTATTACCATATCACTTCCTATATTAAGAAAATTAGAAGAGTAATATTTCAATTTCAAATTAACAGCTTTAATCACTCTGCATTGCAAATGACTCACAAAGAGTGAGTGGAAAGATACTGTCTGACATGAATGTGAGCCTGTCTTAGTACATTATGGTATTAGTGTCACCACAGGATTCTGAAATCTACCTGATATAGTGGTCACCAGAACCAAGGTCCCATTTTCCTTCCAGTGTACATCATCTATTCCTTCATAAAAGCATGCAGCACCCTGATTACACCAGAATGGTGCATCCATGTCAGGCCGGAGATGTGGAAATGTGCAGTTCCCAAGCTGGAAGAGTTCATACCATTCCATTGTGTAGTTTTTGCCAGTTAGAGAGCTCTTGAAGCCAACAGCATCATGCATAATATTCTGAGGAAAGGTCATGAACACAAAGAAAAACAGTTTTGTAGGGCCAACTTCACTTTGCATTACTTACCTACTGTACAGTAGTTTAGAAAATAGGGTTCTGTAAAATGGGATGTACCACGCTAAATTACACAAATATTGATTCACATCATACTTGTCTGTATCCTGCACCGACGTCCATTTGCAGCCTGTAGTAGTGGTAATTAGGAGTTAGATATTCAATCGGAGTTAGGCATCAAACTTCCTCTTATCTCTGCATATCCCCCCTCCAACCTCCCAAATTGTGGACCAAGGATCAACAAATGAAGCTCCTTTTGTGGACCCAATCCTGTACAAAGTAATGTAAACCATTTGAAAACCTCAGTGTTGCCATCTACAAGCATTCAAAAATCATGAGTCAGGCCCCAAAATCATGGAATTACCGTAAAATTCATGCTGTTAACAATAAGTGTTGGATTCAGTTTATTTGCCTTCTCATCTTTTACTCTCTAGAACAGTGGTTCTCAAACTAGGGCTGCCGCTTGTTCAGGGAAAGCCCCTGGCGGGCCGGGCCAGTTTGTTTACCTGCCCTGTCCGCAGGTTCGGCCGATCGCGGCTCCCACTGGCCGTGGTTCGTCACTCCAGGTCAACGGGGGCTGCAGGAAGGGCGGCCAGCACGTCCCTCGGCCCGCGCCGCTTCCTGCAGCAGCGAACGGGAGCCGCGATCAGCCAAACCTGCGGACGCGACAGGTAAACAAACCGGCCCAGCCCGCCAGGGGCTTTCCCTGAACAAGCGGCAGACCTAGTTTGAGAACCACTGCTCTATAGTGCGCATATTTAAGCTTCCCTCTGCAACCATAACAGCTAGATATTTACTTTAAAAAAAAGCAGCTGAGATTCTGTTGCATTCACATGATTCCAGGAGCTGAGGCTTTAAGAGAAACACCATATATTGTGAGACTTGTAATAGAAGTCGAAAGAGTTGGCAACACTGTCAGTGAGTGATCCACAGGGCAGACTGCAGCTTGTTTTTCAGATCAGACAGATATCCATGTTCATACAAAATTTAATTCAAATCAGACTTTGTTTACTGTGAGATCTTACTTCTTCATTTTAAAAAACAAAGCTGTACATGTATAAGATTAACAAGATCTTTCCTACACACTAGCCAGATATTTTGTCATAAAGGACCAATTCAAAGTGTTCTTTGTAAGTGATGTTAAAGTCAATGCAAAAATGCAAATAAATACAAGGTAACGCACACACAATACATTTCCAATCCTTGGTATGTAAGGGCAAAAATACCACATCATGTTCTTTTCCTAATCTGTCTTGAATTACTCCCATAACTCTTGTTTCAAGGTTAGCAGATTTCTAGCCCATAGCCTCCAATATTCCACACAACTATGCTTAAATATTATAATGAATGAAGTCCTACTGTTGACATTTGCTGCTGAATTTAACTGATTTGAAACTAATACATTTTTGTTAAATGAAAACATCACCTTACCAAATGTCTAAGCAGATCCCCATATTTGAATTCCCACACTGGAGCTTGTAATCGATAGACTTCAATGACATCCTCATCCTTCATTGCTGGAATGGGACAGCCAGTAGGACAGAAAGTGTAACGAGCTTGACAATAGGGATCTGTTTTCGGACGGTAATCAAAACGCCTACGTTTAAAAACAAAAGCATGGAAAACTTTCTGTGTTGCTTCAGAGGAAAAGTAGGATGCCACAAAGACATTTATTTTAAGAGCCACTTTCCAAAACAGCCTCTAATGGCCTGATTTTTAGAAGTTCTGAATACCTGGAGCTCCCCTTCAAGTCAATGGGAGCTATGGGTGTGCAGCACCTTTAAAAGTCATAAGACCCCAACCCTGAAAACACGTACACAGATGAGTTAATGGGATTACTCAGGTGCATGTTTGTAGGACTAAGGCTTAAAATTGCATCTTCAATATGTGAGTGCACATAATAACATTTAGATGTCTAATGTGGGAAACAATGTTAATTGCACTGTAATGTACTTGCACTCGCAAGTAACTTGCACACACTACACTGTGGTCACAAGATTAGAGGTTGGTTTAAGATCTGTTTCAAAATTTGGTCCCAAGGGCTTTTCTACACAGGAAATAGCTATTCTGGAATAACCATTCAGCAGTAAGTATTCCACAATAGCACCCCTGTAGACACTATTCTGGAATAAAAGTGACTTTACTCCAAAATAATTACTCTCCTCACAAAGTGGAGTAATTATTCTGAAATGAGATCACTTTTATTCTGAAACAGAGTGTCGATAAAAGGAGTTATTTTGGAATAGCTAAATTATACCACAACAGCTATTCTGGAATAATGATGCCAGCCAATTTCCCCCATATAAAGAAGGCCTAAGAATCTGAAATCCACACATTTCTTCCAGAGATTTTCAGCTCTCCCATTAAACCTCATTCTAGGTAATCATACCTTGTTTTCAAAATAACTGAAAAAACAGACTCTACATGTACAGTACTATCAATATAGACCATAAAACCATGATTTCTCCACTTCAAAAGTTCTCCAACGACCTTCAAATTCTACTCTAACTCATTCACTATATTTCATTTAGGTCCTGTTCCTCCTCACATTAAATTATAAACAGCATCCAAACACACAACTTAAATATTCTCCCCCCCTTACAAGAGCAAGATATTAAATATGCTTATTTCAGTAAAGATATGAGATGATCAGGCCCTTATATGCTTTATAAGGGTTGGTTTTGTTTCAACAAGTTTGAAATTATAGGGCCTAATTCTGCGCCCACTGAAGTCAACGGCAAACCCCCACTGACTTCAGCGGATGGAGGAACAATCCCTCAGTTACTATGTGTTTTGTTTCCTTTCTAGCATTCAGTAATCAGTCTTTGATACTAGGAACACACTGCCCCCTCCATCCCCTATACACTCACTAGATGTAATAGTTAACACCCCTCTCTACCCACTCCCACAAGTCCTTCCCCACATAAGTCAGACAAAACTTCTACATGTATTACTATCCCTTCTCCCAAAATCCTCCTACAATCACATGCACAATTCCATTTGTTTATTAAATGTACAGGCTATGGAGCAGGATTGAAACTTCCTACCAGACATAGAATTTCATCTGTGTTCAGTAGTAAGCTCCAGCTATAGAGGAAGGGAAAGAAATACAGAATTGAGTCCTAAATATTCTTCCACTGTAATTTTGATTGCAGAGTTTCTTTGAGGCTTTTGTATTTGTTAATTTAAAATAAAAAAATAATCAACCAGATTAAAATTTGTTCTGTGGACTGCATATAGCTTAATACAATTAAATCAGTGAGACAACTCCTGGCATTAAAGTTAAGGATGTGTGTTTGCAGGACTGGAATCTTATGTATCTACCTTTAATAAAGTTAATTAGCTCACATGAATTAAAGAGAGAGAGAGAGAGAGCATGTGTGTGTGAAAATATTTAACATATTTGGTTCACCAAAAACGGCTGCAGATGCTCAAAGGCCAACCTAGGAAAAACAAAAAGTGGCTATGCAAAAATATCACCTTCAACAGATCAGCTCCCTGTGTGTATTCAGAATCTTATCTTCTCACTTTATAACACTGAATATTTAATTTTAATTTAAATTAAAGAAAAAAATTCTATGGCACAATTAACTTCTGTTAGCACTGAAGATTCCATACAACCATAGAACAGTGAGCAGCATTCTATATCAGTTCATGCATCAATAACGATTGTTAACCAAGTTACAATTACAAAATATTTTGACCTGATTTTCTGAGGCCTCAGGCATCTGCAGCTCCTGCTTACTACAATAAGAATTAAATTATAAGTATCACTAAAAATTATGGCACTTATTACTGTTTGTGGCCAAGATCCACCAGTTAGAAAGAACACAGCTTGATTTTCAGATTCCAGGTCAAGTCTACAGGACCTATCCTCTTGTAAATTGAGAATTTGATATGATGCCACTGACAAACAAGGAATTACTCTGAATGACTTAAAAAAGAAGTCCCAAACTTTAATTATTATTATCACTATTAACACCTCATTATGTATAATAATGAAATGCGAGGATGGAGTCTACCAAACTAAAACAGGTATCAGAAAAAAGCAGGTGTCTCACTTAAACAGTCCTTTGGCAAACTAGATTTACTAATGTACTAGAACTAGTAAAAAAATTACTAAAATGGTTCAAGGAGTCCTGACACAGATGCTCCAATTTTTAGGGCACTTAAACAACACCCTTAGAAGATGGAAAATCATTGTAGAAAAGAAATCAATAGCAACCTCAATGTCTTTCATCACTCTGCGATTTTCAGGCTTGCTCTTGACTCATTACAAACTTCCTAATCTGGACTGGAATTTTGAAAGCAAAAGCCAAAAAAGCCATCTTAATTAGTTACACAATATTTCACAAAACTTTTTGCCAACTCAAACCAGTGAAGCCCAATGACTTCCTGGAGTTATGAAACCTGTTTTCAGAGACTGCCCCTGGTTTTTTGTATTTGTTTAAGAATCTACCTTTTACAGGCAGAAAAAGGGAAGTAGTTGCAGTTTCTATACTTAAACAGTTCAGAGATGGCTTGATTTATAATGTGCTGTACAGAAAAACATAAGAATGGCCATACTGGATCAGACCAATGGTCCATCTAGCCCAGGGGTCGGAACCTCTGGCACGCGGCTCGCCAGGGTAAGCACCCTGGTGGGCTGGGCCAGTTTGTTTACCTGCCGTGTCGGCAGGTTCGACCGATCGCGGCTCCCACTGGCTGTGGTTTGCCGTCCCAGGCCAATGGGGGCTGCGGGAAGCGGCGCGGGTGAGGGATGTGCTGGCCGCGGCTTCCCGCCGCCCCCATTGGCCTGGGACGGCGAACTGTGGCCAGTGGGAGCCGCAATCGGCCGAACCTGCCGACACGACGGGTAAACAAACCGGCCCGGCCCGTGGGCCGGAGGTTGCCGATCCCTGATCTAGCCCAACTAGCTCATTCCCTCTGAAGCACCTGACACCAGCCACTGTTGGAGGACAGGACGCTGGGCTAGTATGGCCATTCTTAAGTTTTTTAAGGCTTTGACCAAAACTGCAACTTGCAAAATTACTCACTTGTATACTGATATAAGTCAGCCCTTTGATTCAAAAAGAGCTACTTGGACAGAGACTCCTCCTGGCTGTGTATCTATGATTAGCCACTTCTGCAATCAAATCCAGGGGTCACTGTAGTGCTGCAGGCTGACACTCAACCTAAAAGGCTTTTTTAACCGTGTGATCCCCTGAACAAGGAAGCTTTAAAATGATATCTGGTTTACACACACTCACCCAAAGAGGAGAGGGAAAGAGGCTCTGAATTAAGTGTCTAAAACCCCAAAGTGGGAGTGATATATACACACACACACTCACACACAGTGAGCCAGCCTTGCTTCCTGTGCAGGCTACCAACTCACCTGTAAGGCACAGGCCACTTGCGTTGTTGCTGGGGCTGGGATCCTGCAAGGGAGGCAGGCATCCCAACCACTAGCAGCAGCAACAGCAGCTCCCGGTGGCAACCGACCCTCATCCCTGGGCGCAGCCCCCGCCGACAGCCCCTGGCCGCTGGTCCGGACGCCTGACCACAGTAAGCTGTCCCGGGTGGGGATGAAGCAGCTGACTGGAGTCTGCCCGTCACATGGGCTCCGTGACTCAGCCCTGGCAAGGGCGGGGGAATTACACTGCCTCGATTTTCCTTTCGTTTTCGGGTTCTTTTCCTTCCTCCTGGCTCAGGCTGCCGCCTGCCTGCCGCCCTCTACTCGTCTCCCCCACGTGGCTGGTGAGCTCACTAAGTCGGGGGGAGGGGTTGTGGTTTGGGGACTGGGAGGGGAGGTAGCAGACTGAGCAGAGCGGGAGGGAGGGGAGTGGCACCGTGCCCCTGCCAACTTGTTGGTCACTCTTCGGGCATCCAGGCTGGTGGTGTGATGCACCAGCCGGGGGGGAGAGGGGTGTCTGGTTATATTATGGCTGTACCTTGCGTCGGCCGGGCGCCGCTTTATTACTATTATTATTATTATTAATAATAATTTTGTATTTTATTAAAAGCTCAGCTGTGTGTGGGTCCCTCTTTCTTGGTGTTGGGGTGCATTTCTGGTGGTGGTGCACCTGCACCAGCGGGGGCTGCGAGGGGGGACACTTGAGGGGGGGTTGTGTGGGGGAGGGGCACTGAGAGGTGTCGCCTAAGGGGGACCTCAGAGAGTGAGTGGGGCGGGGGAGGGGATATGGAGACCCGGGCAATGTGATGGGGGAAATCCCGGGGGAGGGGCTAAAGGACCCTGTTTCAGGGGGAGAGTCTGAAATGGGGGGGGGCAGAATCTTGGTCTAATGAAGGCTGTAGGTGGGGTATCTACATTTTGAGGCGATGCAGGGGGAGTCTGGGGGACGGACAGTGCAGAGCACTGTGGGGATTACATGTGGGGGTCTGGCTGGGCATTGGGGGATTTATGGTGGCCCTGGCAGGGGTGGTGGGCTGTTAAAAGTCCGGTTGGCGGTGCTGCGGCGCAAAGGCAGGCTAGTCCCTACCTGTCCTGGCTCCGCGCTGCGCCCTGGAAGCTGCCAGCAGCAGGTCCGGCTCCTACGCAGGGGGCCACAGGGCTCTGCGCGCTGCCCCCGCCCCAAGCACCAGCTCCACACTCCCATTGAGCAGGAACTGTGGTGGTGGTGCCTGCGGGGGAGAGCAGCGCACAGAGCGGCCCACGCCCCTCTGCCTAAGGCTGGCTGCTTCCAGGCGCAGCGCGGAGTCAGGACAGACAGGAAGCCTGCCTTAGCCCCCCTGCTGCGCCACTGACCTAAAGCCGCTGGAGGTAAGCCTGCACTCCTGCTCCAGCCCTGAGCCCCCTCAAACCCAGAGCACCCTCCCACACCCTGAACCCCTCTTCCCCACCCCCCAGCTTGGAGCCCCCTCCTGCACCCCAAACCCCTCATCCCTGGCTCTATCCCAGAGCCTGCACCCCCAGACGGAGCCCTCCCCACCCCTACCCCAGCCCGGAGCCCCTTCCCGGACCCTGAAACCCTCATTTCTGGCCCCACCCTGGAGCCCGCACCCTCAGTTAGAGCCCTCATCCCTTCTGCCTCCACCCCCTGCCCCAGCCCAGTGAAAGCGAGTGGGAGTGGGGGTGGAAGTAGGGGAGGGGTAATGTAGTGAGCAGGGGGCAGGGCCTCAGGGAGGGGCGGGGCTAGGGTGTTCAGTTTTGTGCAATTAGAAAGTTGGTAACCCTAGTGGATGCACATGGAGGTCTGGGAGGGCAGTTGGGGGTGCATGGGGCCCAGGCTGGGGCAGTTGGGGTGGAGGCACATGGGAGTCTGGCAGGGGCAGTGGGGGGACATGGGGGTCTGGCTGGGGAAGTGGGGTGGAGGAGGCATGTGGGGCCCTGGCAGGGGCAGTTGGGGTGAAGGCGCATGGGGCTCAATAGCAAATTAAGTGTCTGGCCAATCTCACCCCTTCTCATTTGAGAGGGGGGAGGTTAATTGGAGGTTAATCCAAAATAGCAAGAAGTGCAGAATAACAGGGAGCAGGGTTGGCCGGTACCAGATTTTGCCCTCCATTAAATAGCTAAAAATTCAGGTTGAAGGTGCATATTAGCAAGGCAGCAGCAGCGGCTGCATATCAGCGAAGCAGCAGCAGCCGCACAGAGCCAATGTGGGGCTGCAAAGCAGTAGTGATTCCCTCTCTCATGCGAAAGGCTGAGGATGGTTTCCTGGTCGGAAGAGGCCAGGAGCCCAAATGCACCTGCAGGCTTGCTCCGCCCCAGTACTTCCAGCTCCAGCTGCTTGTCTCAGGCTCCTAACTCGCCTGGGGCTGCTCACAGGAGGCAGGCTCTGAACAGACATGCGCATAAGACCCAGCAAGTTGGGAAGAGCCACCCGTGGAGACGAGGCGATGCTGCACCCAGCGCAGATCACGTGCAAACAGCTTGTTGACCCTCACCGGCGACGCCCCTGGCCTACCGCCCCAGACCGAGCCAGGCAGGCAAGTGTCTACACTGGCAATTTACAGCGCTGCAACTTTCTTGCTCAAGGGTGTGAAAAAAACCCACACCTGAGCGCAGCAAGTTTCAGTGCTGTAAAGTGCCAGTGTTGGCCGTGCTCCCAGCGCTGGTAGCTACGCCTTTTGTGGAGGTGGTTTTTTTAGAGCACTGGGAGAGCTCTCCCCCAGCGCTCTGCCCCGACTACACAAGCCACATTAAAGCACTGCCGCGGCAGCGCTTTAACATTGCCAGTGTAAACTAGCCCTCATCAGGGATAAGTGCTCGTTGGTGGTAGGGCACTGTATGAACCAGCATTGATGGTGAAAAAATAAAAATAAAAACAAAAGACATGCACCCCCCCGTCTTCCCAACTGCCCCAGCCAGGGCCACCGTGCGCTTCCCCCGTCCCCAGCTGTCCCAGCCAGGGCCCCCATGCGCTTCCCCCATCCCCAACTGCCCCAGCCAGGGCCCCCGTACGCTTCCCCCATCTCCAACTGCCCCAGCCAGGGCCCCCATGCGCCTCCCCTCCCAATTGCCCCAGCCAGGGCCCCGGTGTGCCCCCCCAACTGCTCCAGCCAGGGCCTCCGTGCGCTTCCCCCATCCCCAACTGTCCCAGCCAAGGCCCCTGTGCGCCCCGCCCCCAACTGCCCCAGCCAAGGCCCCATGTGCTTCCTCCATCCCACTTCACCAGCCCGACCCCCGTGCCTCCCCAACTGCCCCAGCCAGGGTCCCCTCGTACCCCCTCTCCCCCCAACTGCCCCTGCAACACAGCCTTGTCACTAAAAGCTGCATAGTGTAGACAAGCCCACAGTGACTCTAGTTTTGCCCATTCTAGAGTCTGCAGAAATGCCTGGGTGAACTGCAGGCCTCATGAGCCTGAGTTCAGTGGCCAGGCCATTTCAGACCTTGGCTTCTTTAGTAAAACTGCCAATTGGTGATGCTTGCAGTGGTGTTGTAAAATGGACCCTTGTCCATCAGGACCCACAGGGACACTACCAAATCTCTTCACATAGACCACAAAGAGCCATTAGATGGTGACAATTTAGAATGGCTACTAATTTGGGCTAAATTTAAATCAGCAAATTAGAGGTGAAAGGGTCTGTATCCTGTAACTGGTCCCCAGATCGATCCTGTGCCTCTGTAAAATGTTCAGATTTCAGAAGGCCGTCATCATGGCACATTGATTTTATTTATAGTTTTATACAGATATATTTAGGTTGATACCAATTTTACTGTTAGTGTTTTAATCTTATGTTTTTAATATTTGTATCTGTGTGTGTTTTATTGTGGAGCTCCTGTTTTCGTAGATAGATGCTATAAATAAACTGTTCTTTTATTCAGATTTGTTTCCTACCTTGCATTTAGTATTGTAATATTAAATGTTAACTCCTTTGTCCAGAAAGGCATGTATTTTTACTGAATGTACTAATTCCTAGCTTTTGTATAGCACTTTTCTCTGTAGATCTCAAAGTGCTTTACAAAGGAAGGTGTAGGCATCATCACCCCCATTTTGCAGATGAGGAAACTGAGGCACAGAGGTGAAGTGACATGCCCAAGCTCATACAATGGGTCACTGGCAGAGCTAGAAATAAAAAAAAACTAGTCTCCTGATTGAGTCTCAGTCCATTGCTTTATCTACTAGGCCATACTGCCCTACAGTAAGTGAGCATGGATTGTCTACAAATCTAAATAATAACCAAGTGTAACATTAAAATTAAGTAGACACAGCTGCTGAGGGTGTTCTTAAAAGACAGCTATAAGATGGCAAGACTACTGAAAGTCTTACCCAGCAGCAGGATTGTTGCACAGAATGCACTGAAGTCAGGTCCAAGACAACATTGACAGTTATATGCTCTGCCTTTTCATGTATGTACTTTACACAATATTTTAATCCAAGAACTACAACGTTAATGGCTATTTCTGAGTCTGCAGCTGAGTCTAGTTAATTACTCTGAACCTAACTGAGGGCCCCATGCAACTCCCCTTGACTTAAATGGAGTGGAATCAGGTCCTCTGTCAGCAGACAAGCAATGCAGAAGAGCTGGGAGCAGCTATAGAGATCAGCTTCTGGGAGCTAGTTAGACTGCTCTTTTGATCTCAGTCTCTGGAAGTGTCTTAATAAAATTTAAAAATTTTGTTGAAGAAATTCTAATCGATGCTCTGTGACTTATCAATACAAACCAGCACCTTTCCCATTTCTGCATGACAGAGGGCCAGAGGCTATAAGGAATAAAAAGAAACAAAGAGGCAAGATAGATCTTCTGCAGCAACTGAATCCTTAGATGAGGTGTGACCGTATAAAGCCGCAGGGGGGAAAAATGCATTAATAGTCACAGAGAAGAGACTCTTGATAAGGAAGCAACAGCTGCTATGTTATTAAAACTGCCTTTGCAAAAACATCTCTGCATGATACTTATGTTCAAGTACACATCTGTCAGCATATAAACAGACAATATGCCATCCAATCAGAAAGTTATGAGTGTAGCTGGATCACAGCTGATGAATCTGATACCCAGTAGTTTGACTGCTCCCATCATCTTATACTGAAACAGTGACCTATTTAGAGATTGTTCCATGGGAGTTAATTCAAAGCTCAGTTGGATTCATTTTGGGAAAATACACAACAGCTTCTACAGCTATATAAAAGCAGATCTAAGACTCCATGAACCATGCAGATTACAACACATTTTCACTTATAATACTGAAGTAATATAGCAGAGGAAATAAGATGTGCCTGTTTGCATTTGGTGCTTGTTATTACTATCCCCAAGTGAATGATTTAATGAAGGACTGAGACTTCAAGTCGCCAGATAAAAGAAATGAGAGCACTTGTGACAGGCTCTCATTGGAAATAAATAGTCCAGAACTAGAAGAATGGTTTCAAAACATATGTGAGGTGGTTGTTATAGAAAAACTATTGCAGTGGTTACATACCCAGCAATAGACAGAGGACAAATAGATGCTTAGATATGTTTACCATTTATTCAGTACTAAAAGTACATTTTACTTAAAAAAAAAAAAAACACAACACAACTGTCCAACTTTTTTAAATATTAACCTTTGATAGACATGCCTGATTTGATATGAGTAGAGTCAATAGTTTCACTCGATTTAATAAAATCAGCAGAAACAACACATCATGCATGGGGTAAAGAGGCTCACTCTGTAATATGGTAACACCCCATTAAATAGATTAGATGATTATATTATAGAATAATGTTTCTTGAAACAAAAAATAAGGTCGCTCTTGTAATGATTATTGTTTTGTTTCTGATAGTTACATGGCAATGATTTATAAAACCTGTTATTACTTCCTAAATAAATAAATAGTTTGTAAAGAAATGAGAGAACACGGAAAGCATAGAAAGCATGTTGTTAAAAAAAGGCTCCATGTTTGCATGCTCAGGGCACACAATTTTAGGCTAAAACAAAATTTCACTGTTCTTCACTATAATACGCATTCTGCATTTTCCCAGTCTTTCACATTTTCTATGGTGTCTGTACTTCTTCATGCCAGAGTCTTGACAGCTTGTTGCTGCTGATCCAAAATCCTAGCACTTTTCTGTGTGCTAAGTTTTCAGTACCTAGCCTCTAAATGTGCATACAGTTTGGGGTGACCCTATTTTACTGAACTACAGAATTCAGTATTTGCATATGCGAATAAGGTTGCATGTGTGCACAAAAGAGAACTTTGGAGGCTAGGTGAGGAAAAGTCAAACCTATGTTTCTGTCTTATATTTTTAGTAACATGAAAAATCAGTAAAATAAATCCAGAATAAATTATACCATCACATAAAAGAGGATGGGAAGTCTCTTATCCGATCATGCAACACCAAGCCCTTTCTAGTTTATTTACAGTAGTCAGAGACATAGCTGGATAGCTGTAAAGCTCTACCAGTAGCAGAAAGTCTAAAAAAAGACTTGTTCTAAAGCACACTCTTCAGGATTGCTGCCAATGAACAGAAAGAAACTAAACAAAACACACAACTCCATTGGGGAGTACAAGAGACTAGACAAGATGGGAAACATAAACCCAGATTCAGCATCTGAAAGAATTCTTGATTTTGAGAGGTGCTATCACTTTAGTCAATGGGAACTACAGTAGTTCAACTCCTTTGAATACTGCCCTATTTTCATTCTGGTATCCAACTGCTGATTTAGATGTGAAACTGGGCAGAAAAGTTTTAAAATGTTAGCCTTAACCAATCTCTGTTTCAGTTTCCCCACATGTAAAATATTACCGTAATTTTGTTATTTATCATTAGTATTACTGCAGTGCCTAGATGGCCCAACTAAGATCAGGGTCTTTTTGTGATAGGTCCCCTGCATACAGATAATGAGGGAGAGTCCCTGCTGTGAAGAGATTACAATCTAAACTGTCAAGAGAGGCCATGGGAGGTAAGAGTACGCCATTATACAGATGATAAACTGATACACAGAGAGATTAAGTGATGTTCTTGCCCAAGGATCATGCAAGAAGTCTGTGGCAATATTTATCTGCCCTGGAGGGATGTTGAGAGGATTGCATTAATGTTTGTAAATGCTTCGAGACACTTGGAGGAAAAGTGCAATGTGAGTACAACATATTATTTGTATTATTATTTATATTATAGTAGCTTTTAAAGGCCCCAATTGAGATTGCATTGCATTGGGCACTGTATCAAGATTGTAAGAGACAATCCCTGCCTCAAAAAGCTTACAATACATATGACAAGATGGACAAGGAGTTGGAAAGTATTATTATCCTAATGGTGAGGAGAATTGAGGCATAAAGAGACTAAGGGTCAGATTTTCAAAGGTAGCCTAAAGAAGCAGATATACACCTACTGGGATTTTCAAAAGCACCTAAGTGGGTTAGTGCTTAACCTTCTTAAGTGTTTTTGACAATTCCACTAGACACCTATCTGCATCTTTAGAGGCCTAATTACCTTTGAGAATCTGGTCTTAAATGATGTATACTGTAAGTACCGGTATATTTCAGGTAGGGATCCCCTATAATAAGCAGATGTGAAGAATGACTGAGTAGATGTGCTGTTTTATGTGGTATGGTGTGTCCTACAGAACTGTATTCTCACATTCTTCTGCATAAAGAACAGGAGTACTTGTGGCACCTTAGAGACTAACAAATTTATTAGAGCATAAGCTTTCGTGGGCTACAGCCCACTTCTTCGGATGCATAGAATGGAACATATATTGAAGAGATATATATACACACATACAGAGAGCATGAACAGGTGGGAGTTGTCTTACCAACTCTGAGAGGCCAATTAAGTAAGTGAAAAAAAACTTTTGAAGTGATAATCAAGCTAGCCCAGTACAGACAGTTTGATAAGAAGTGTGAGAATACTTACAAGGGGAGATAGATTCAATGTTTGTAATGGCTCAGCCATTCCCAGTCCTTATTTATTCCTAAATTGATTGTATCTAGTTTGCATATCAATTCCAGCTCAGCAGTCTCTCTTTGGAGTCTGTTTTTGAAGTTTTTCTGTTGTAAGATAGCCACCCGCAGGTCTGTCATTGAATGACCAGACAGGTTAAAGTGTTCTCCCTCTGGTTTTTGAGTACTATGATTATTGCTGGCACATGATGGCATATATCACATTGGTAGATGTGCAGGTGATTGACAGATTGACAGAGCCAGACGAGTACCCAGAAGTCACCTCCTACAAAACAGGCCCAACAAAGAAAATAACAGAACACCACTAGCTGTCACCTTCAGCCCCCAACTAAAACCTCTCCAGCGCATCATCAAAGATCTACAACCTGTCCTGAAAGATGATCCCTCACTCTCACAGATCTTGGGAGACAGACCTGTCCTCGCTTACAGACAACCCCCCAACCTAAAGCAAATACTCACCAGCAACCACACATCACTGAACAAAAACACTGACCCAGGAACCTATCCTTGTAACAAAGCCCGATGCCAACTCTGTCCACATATCTATTCAAGTGACATCATCATAAGACCTAATCACATCAGCCATACCATCAGGGGCTCATTCACCTGCACATCTACCAATGTGATATATGCCAGCATGTGCCAGCAATGCCCCTCTGCCATGTACATTGGCCAAACCGGACAGTCTGTACGCAAAAGAATTAATGGACACAAATCTGACATCAGGAATCATAATACTCAAAAACCAGTGGGAGAACACTTTAATCTGTCTGGTCATTCAATGACAGACCTGCGGGTGGCTATCTTACAACAGAAAAACTTCAAAAACAGACTCCAACGAGAGACTGCTGAGCTGGAATTGATATGCAAACTAGATACAATCAATTTAGGAATAAATAAGGACTGGGAATGGCTGAGCCATTACAAACATTGAATCTATCTCCCCTTGTAAGTATTCTCACACTTCTTATCAAACTGTCTGTACTGGGCTAGCTTGATTATCACTTCAAAAGTTTTTTTTCACTTACTTAATTGGCCTCTCAGAGTTGGTAAGACAACTCCCACCTGTTCATGCTCTCTGTATGTGTGTGTATATATATCTCCTCAATATATGTTCCATTCTATGCATCCGAAGAAGTGGGCTGTAGCCCACGAAAGCTTATGCTCTAATAAATTTGTTAGTCTCTAAGGTGCCACAAGTACTCCTGTTCTTTTTTGCGGATACAAACTAACACGGCTGCTACTCTGAAACCATTCTTCTGCATGCATTCCAATGGCCCTTCACTGTGTTAGGGACAGCTGCATTGACTGGTACAGGGATTACCTGCAGCAGGTTACCTGCCACAGCGATATGAGAAGTGCATCTGCAGCCAAAGGGGTCACGAACCTCTTGTTTCTGTGCTGAGTTATGTTGGTTGTGCAAGAAGGGGAGCAAAATAGTCTATTCTTGCCACGGGGATTGTAGCAGCCTCGAAGCACACCTGACAGTGCACTATGATGCAGAAGTGTAAGTGCAGGTGTTGTTCCAAAAGGAATCCTTAGGACAATGGTCCAGGAGTCATAACATCTGGTGACTCTGGGGTGGTTTGTGAAAAGTAGGTGAAGTCGTCAATATTAGGCCAGGCATATCCAGCTGGTGTTTGCAAAGCCCATTCTACAGACAACTTTTGCCTTAGTGAGGGCACAGTCTGACAGTTTCTCCTATGTGTTATGTCTGCACAGTGCTTCATATCTAGAAGGATGTCTGACAGGGGCAGGTTGGGGCATTGCTCCAGCAGGGCAGAGTTAAGGTTATGGCATGGAGTTGTTGTGTAATTCCTGGTTTTGAGAGGTTTAAATTTGTTTTACCTTGGAGCTGTATCTCAGAAATAACCTCTAATTTGGGCCACTAACCCTACCCCAGACCTCAAGATGCACCACAATTTTCAAGACAATCCAAATAATAATGTGGATTTTACAGCACCTAGGAAAACTGGCTAAAAATTGTTAAAAGTTCTCAGCCTTAACTCTAGTGGTGCTACCACCCCACTGTATTGAGAAGGTTGGACAAGGAATGCAGAATAAATAAAGATAGAAGTGTTTCTCATATAGAACCAAAGGAACAGGTATTCCAGAGCTATTCAATCCTAGTTGCCAGTGACATTTTATATTAACTCAAACTGAACTGAAATTAGGAATCTATGTTTTTGGTAGTGGAGCCACACTGGAAAGCACCTGAGTATGTACACATTGTAGTAATGTAAACTGCTCATGCTAATCAAAATACAAATCATTTAGCCTTTTGTGTATATTGTGATAAGCCAAACAAAGAAAGAAAAGTAAAAAAATGAGATCTATTTACAGTGCATGGATCATGCACATTATTATATACATAGTTTTATTCAATATTATACTGAACATGGTCAGGAGGATTGGAATGGTTTGAGCAAGTGTGTTGATTTACCATGAAGAGTATGTCTGCCAAAGAAAGAGATGATTTAATTTATAGGCAAATTTCCTATAGGCTACAAAAAGAAGCCATAAGTTGACAATACTGATCAATCCTTTTATGAGTTTAATTACCTCCTTCCAGTCATACATTTAAGTTGATTCAGGTAATAGTTTATCATACTGATAGAGTTATTCTATAAGTGTGAACATAAATGCAATGGAAAAGAGAGCATAATTTCTTTTTTTCTTACAAAAAGCTGGATTCATTCTCTATTCTCACTCCATCACAGCAGGTGGAAAAATCATATGGTAAGAATTATTTGTTGCCACGTGTAGAATGGAAATTTCATTTGTCTACAAAGTCTGTAATTAAAGGTATAATATTTCAATTCGCCAGCATCATCTTAATGAAAAGTGACATCACGTCGGACACCAGCACTATGGGGGCTCAGGGTAGGGTTACCATACGTCCAGATTTTCCCGGACATGTCCGGCTTTTTGGTCCTCAAATCCCCATCCGGGAGGAATTTCCAAAAAGCGGGACATGTCCGGGAAAATAGGGAGGTATGGTAAGGGGACCGCCTTCTCCCCGGGCTCCAACTTTCCTGGCTCCCGCCGCTCTCCCCAGCGCAGCAGCAGCTGGGGCCAGGAGGAGGCGGCTGCGAGCTTGGATGCTGCCGCCGGCCGGCGCTGCTCAGCCGGAACTGGGGCCCGAGCCGAGCCGGGCCGGAGCCACTGGGACCGGGGCTAGGGGTGCTTGGCCGCCAGCCGGCGGCCAGGGCCAGGCCGGAGCCGCTCGGCCAGAACCGGGACCTGAGCCGGGCCGGAGCCGCTGGGACCGGGGCTGGGGGGTGCTCGGCCGCCGAGTCCCCGCTCCCTGCCCGTCCCCGCAGCCCCTGAGGCTCGGATTGGAGGGGGCCCCTGCAGTGCTTAACACAAGGGCCGCTGGGCAGCCTAGCTCAGGGTTAAAGACTATAAACCAGGTTGCATCCGGGGCCGGTGGGGCTGGGGGTGCTCGGCCGGCGGCTGGGCCGGAGCCGCTCGGCCGGAACCAGGGCCCGAGCCAGGCTGGGCCGGAGCAACTGGGGCTGGGGGTGCTCGGCCGCCGGCTGGCGCCACTCGGCCAGGGCCAGGGCTGGGCCGGAGCCACTCAGCCGGGGCCAAGGCCGTGCCCCGGGGCCCGAGCCGAGCTGGAGTCGCTAGGGCTGGGGCCAGGGGTGCTCGGCCGGGGCCGGGGCCTGCGCCCCAGCCAGGGCCCGAGCCAAGCCGGGCCAGAGCCGCTGGGGCCAGAGCATCTTGGCTGGAGGGAGCCGCTTGGCCAGAGGGGCCGGACTGGGCCGCGCCTCCTCGCGCCGCTGCCCCAACTTACCTGCTTCCTGCGAACATTTGATTTGCGGGAAGCAGGGGAGGGGGAGGAGCAGGGGGGAGCAGCGTTCAGGGGAGGGGGCGGAGTTGGGGCGGGGACTTTGGGGAAGGGGCGGAGTTGGGACAGGGCCGGGGGCCCTTGGAGTGTCCTCTTTTTCCAAGACTGCAATATGGTAACCCTCGCTCAGGGTTAAATAACTATAAACCAGGTTGCATCCTGCCTTAATTCTAATTTTGTAACCAGGAAAAGAACTTTAGGGGCAGATTTCTAAAGGATTTCTCATTTACAAAACTCACTCTTTCACGTGCAAAACCCATTTGTTGTGTAGCAGATCAGGCAGTCAGGTACCTGATTTATAACTGGAAAGACCCAGTTTTGCACATATAGGCCTTAATCCTGCAAAGTTTCCTGTACATGCTTAATTTAAGCACTGTGTAGTCCCATTGAAATTAGTATGAGCATAAATCTCTGCAGGATCAGGGCCATAATATGAACATGGATTGTGTGTGCATGAAAACTGGGAGCCCTTTGAAAAATTGGCTTATGCATATTTACTGAGCATCAACTGCAGCTGGATACTCATAATTTGTCTCAGGGAACAAGTTTGTGTAACATGAGATAGAGACCGTACAGCGCCCATAACACTGTTAAGGGCCACCTGTTGAGCACTGCATGACATGTAGATGATAAGTTCTCTAGGTAAGGGGACCAGCTTCTTTGCTATTTTTCTGCGCAGCACCTGGCACGATGGGGCCCTGCTCTTTGGCGTTGCTAGCTGCTTCAGGAATACAAACGATAATGTGAGTACAATCAGAAGCGGGTGAAGCACTTTACAGGCATAGTCCCTTTACGGACGTTATGGTTGGTCCTTTCCTATTGACTTGACTCCAAATCAACAAATCCCCGCTCCCTGCCCGTCCCCGCAGCTCGGATGGAGGGGGCCCCTGCAGCGCTTAACACAAGGGCCGCTGGGCAGCAGCGCGTGTACACGGCGGCGTACAGGGCCCTGCGGCCTGCACCGCGGGACGTGTCGTCCCAAGCCTCCGGCGCCCGCAGTTCCCGAAGCGGCCTGCAGCGGGCGCGGGTGGCTGGCGGCGCGGAGCAGGGAGCCGGGCAGCTCTGACCGAGCGAGGCATGGGGAAGCGGGTGGCCCTGGTGCTGGCCGGCTGCGGGGTGTTCGATGGCAGCGAGGTGCACGAGGCCTCGGCCGCCCTGGTTCACCTTAGCAGGGGCGGAGCGCAGGTGAGAGCGGAGCCGCGCTGCACGGGGCAGGTCCCCGGCTCTGGAGCAGCCCCGCAGCGGGGGAGGCCGGGCTGCAGGCCGCTACGCCGGAACGGCCGCCGCCCCTTGGCGGGGCCTGATCCCCCACGGGAGCCCCGGGGCAGTTGCTGCTGCTGCAGCGCGGGTGGGACCCCTCGTGGCTCAGTCCAAAGTAACCGCTGGCTGGGGCCTTTGGCACAGGGACCCTTCCCTGCACGCTGCAGACGCTCAGCTGTGGTGAGCCAGGGGACTGCAGTGAAAGTCCCCCTGCCTGCCTGCCACCTGCCTCTTCCTCTCATGTCCCCCTTCCCAGCCCAGGGACAGAAAGAGAGTGAAAAGTAGAGGTGGGCCTCCGTTTAAAAACTCTGATCCAAATACCGGCTTCCCCGCATCTTTGGATCCAATTTTTGCTGCTAGCCTTTATCTTTATCATGCGGGCAGGGGACTGGACTCGATGACCTCTCGAGGTCCCTTCCAGTCCCAGAATCTATGAATCTTGGGCTAAGTCAGATTTATTGGGAGACATTTGAACCTGATCTAAATTTTGTGCCTGGGCCCCACTGCTGTATTCAGACAGCAGAGAATGGCCCCATCTCAGTTGTGCATAACAGATAACGAAGTGCCTGGCCTAGGCAACAGCACTGGGAGTCCATCACAATCAGGGGCCTGGGTACAGATTTGAGACTTATTAATGGACTAAAAATTAGATATTTGTCATGGTTGTACAAAATGCAATAAATGCAACCGATGAAAGGTGTAAATAGCAGTTATGTAAAAATATGCCACTTTTTTTGAGGGTTCATGGTTTTTCATGTTGACTTCTAAAGGCTTGTTGAAGAAATGTGTTCTTTTAAAACCATTTTGTTCTTCCTCTTTAATCTTTCAACAAAAAGATAGGTTGCTGGATGAAAATGCAATTCCCATGGCAGTGAGCTATGACTGTGAGGTAGACAGCACATTTTCAGACAGAGAAAAGCAGAAAAATATCAGCCAATAAAATTGCTCTTTCTAGAAACATTTTTTAAAAGTTTTCTCTAATACAGGGGTCGGCAACCTTCGGCACACAGCCCATCAGGGTAATCCGCTGGCAGGCCGCGAGACATTTTGTTTACATTGACTGTCTGCAGGCACGGCTCCCCGCAGCTCCCAGTGGCCGTGGTTCGCCGTTCCTGGCCAATGGAAGCTGCGGGAAGCGGTGCGAAGACTAGACTAGACTCTGGGTCCCCCACCTCCTAGAAGTGGGTGCCCTAACCACTCGGCTATAGAGCCATTCTCTGTGGTCCAATGACAGGTGACTGCTCTAACCACTGGGTTAAAAGTTATAAATTGGGCACCACGACCACTTCTCCTCCTTCTCTTCCTCCTCCTGCCATTTGGTGTGGAGTGAGGCAGGCACCTAAGCTGCCTGTCTCTGGGAAAGGATTCCCAACTGTGGATCACAAACAGAGAGAGACAGCTCCCTGAAGCCCAGAGTCAGGTACCTTACTCTGTGAAAGGGTTGGGGCTTTGGACACACCCCTGTCCTCGGCATCACCCATTGGCTATTTTAGGTGTTTCCCCACCTAGCATGCTGGCTTTTGTGGTCCAATTCTCAGACACCTCTCTCTCCCAATCCAACATTCTTGGGTAAGTGTCTCTAGTTTGTTAGTGAAGTTGTTGAATTGATATGATCCCTGTAGATTTGCAGCTACAATATGGTTTCCTAGTCTTAATTTGTTTCTATATACAACCTATTTTGTTCTGTACCTGTATTTTAGGTAAGGATATTTGCACCCAACATAGAGCAGATGCATGTAGTGGATCATTTCAGAGGAAGTCCAACAGAAGAGAAGAGAAATGTGTTAGTTGAAAGTGCCAGGCTAGCAAGAGGCAACATTGAAGATCTGGCTGAACTGAAAGTTGGTGAATTTGATGCAGTCATTTTTCCTGGTGAGTTTTGTTTTAAAAATGAACAGAAAATGCCCCACCCCCATAAACTGTAATTACAAGTAACTATTTTAACTTTCTGTAGCTAATTTTTTTACAAATCCCTTTAAATAAAGGACATTCTGGACCTGTGCAACTTGAGAATTTTTCTTATAAACATGAATTTTGTAGAGGGTCTCAAAATACTTTTAAATAAAAGTTACTCCATATAGCCCTCATTGTTAGGCACGTATTGTTATCCCATTGTATAGGTGTCAGGATGCTGGGTTTAATGTTAGCATACACGTCACATTGTTCCTTCCTTCTCCCTAAAAATCTTGTAAACTCCCAATTCCCTACCTACGGACAAGAACAGAGGAAGAGCAGAGCAATGATAGAACTTGCCATTATGCAACACTTGCTGTACTTTAGTGACTAAAATGATTGCGAGCTGGATGACCTTCCCTGTCTGACATTTTGTTGAAATTATAGCTCCACTTTGCTGCTGACGTAGCAACACTTAGCACTGTATAACTTCTTTCATTCATTGATCTTAAGATGCTTTACAAATGTGGGTAATTATTATTTCCATTTTACAGGTGGGGAAATCAAACCACACAAACATTATGTGACTTGCTCAAGATCACTTTCCAGAAACACTTCTACAAAATTTAAAGTACTAGCACCTCAATTGGCCATTAGCAGTATTCATTTTTAAATCATGATAGCATTTTCTGCAGTAGAGCCAGTAGAGGGAGCACAAGTATAGTACAGTACAGTAAAAGCTGTTTCATCTGGCACTTCACCAAGCAGAAAGCTCTATAAACCGGTATTTCTGATCTTCATGGAAATTCAAGTTTATAGTCCGGTTGGCACTGGGCCAGCAGAGGGTTAGGGTGTGGGAGGGGTTCGGGGGTGCGGGCTATGGCATGTTGGGGGAATGGGGGGTGCCGGTAAATGAAAAATGCTGGTGAACTAAGAGGGAGGGAGTTTGGGTGCAGGAGGGAGTGCAGAGCTGGGGCGCAAGCTCTGGGAGGAGGCTCAGGGCAGCGGGTTGGGGCGTAGGAGGGGGTGCTGGATCTGGCGGGCACTCACCTCTGGGTCGCTCCCCGCAAGCAGCAACCTGTCCCGGCTGTTCCTAGCTGGAGGCGCGTCAAGCAGCTCCACACGCTGCCCCCGCCCTGCCTCGAGTGCTAGCTCCGCAGCTCCCATTGTCTGGGAACCATGGCCAATGGGAGCCCCGGGGGCAGCGCCTGCGGGCAGAGGCAGCACACAGAGCTGCCTGCCACGCCTCTGTGTAGGTGAGTGCACCACGGATCCTGCACCCCCTCCTGCACCCCAACCTGCTGCCCTGAACCCCCTCCCAGAGCTTGCACCCCAGCCCCGCACTCCCTCCCGCACCCAAACTCCCTCCCTCTTCGTTCACCAGCATTTTTCACTTACTGGCACCCTCCATTTCCCCAACATGCCAGATAAGACAGCTTCTACTGTATTAATAAACCCATTTCCCAGGGCTGTGGTGAGTTGGTAACATCATCACTGCTGCAGGTGCATAGGCAAGTTAACAAATTCCACATGAAGTTATTGCTCCATTAGAAACCTGGTGGAGGGGGCTGGGAAGAATGACCATCAAAGGGAAACAATGTAAACTTTAAGATTAAAATATTTCTTTGGAACTTCCAAGATAACTCACTGTTTTGAATAATGGGAATAGGCTGAAAGCAAGAAATTAAAATATTGTTCCTTAAAATAGTTCTTGCAGCACTATCATCATTTATGATAGGAATGCCAATGGTTGTGTGCATTCCACAACGAATCAAATGTTACTGGATGATTACACTTGGTAATAACTTTTTATTACTTTGATAATTTAAACTAGTGTAAATCCAGCAAATGAAAATGCAGTAAAATTTAATCTGTTTCTACCAAGAAATGAGGATTAAATGCAGACACAGGGTTGCTTCTTATAGCGCATCTCCAAAGATGCAGTCTTTATTTTATTTTTTTATAATAGCAAATTGCTTTATAATTCACAAGAGATACAGCCCAAAGCTCCTAGTACTGCAGTGTCTTTAAAAAAATGAGACATACTGGGTTATCTCAATAAAAACTATAAAGGCCAGAAAGAGTTCAAAGAAAAACATATTTTTTATAATTGTTTATATCCTGAACTAAAACTTCCAAAAGAAATTACTCTGGGGGATAAAATATATTGGCTTCATCAATCTCCATTTTCTTCATCTGGAATGTCTAGAAGACTCGTGCTTCTTGTCCCAAAGAAAACCAGCAGGGATTGGGACAAAGGATTCCTGCCTCATAAAGTAGCCTAGCCCACAACAAGAATGCTTAATCATATTTATAAGATGAATGGAGGCTTGATTTCCCCCTATACTCATGAACTACACAAGTATTGTCAAATTCTTGGTTTAATGTATCATCATTCTTGTTTTTTAGTTCCTTCTTATGTGTTGGTAGGTGCAGATCAAGTGGTAAAACCTAGTGGGGAGAGGCCTCTGTTGGGTGGGTCTGAAGATTAAATTGTTCTCTCACCTCCTGAAGAGGGTTGAGCCTCCTTGCTGGGACATGTGGGAATGCTTGCACGCCTGCTGTCTATACAATCCAGGATTTCAATTGTTAATGTTGTAAATCCATCACTTTTTGCATGCTGAATGGTTACAGCCCACTAACTTCAAAAAATGTAGATAAGGCTATGATTAAAAACTCTGCTTTGGCGTAAAAAAAAAAAAGGGGGGGTGGAGGGTGCAATGTCCTTCTGGTGCTGTAGCAGCTAGCTAATTGCTCTTCAGACTGCCTTAAATGTGAAGGTATGCCTTTTTTTTTCTCCCCCCAAGGTGGATTTGGTGTAGCAAAGAATCTGTGTTCCTGGGCAGTGGATGGAAAGAACTGTAGTATCAATGAGCTTGTGAAGTCCACTCTTCAGGCTTTCCATAGTGCTAAGAAACCCATTGGTTTGTGCTGTATATCCCCAGTGCTGGCAGCTAAAGTCTTCCCAGGTTGTGAAGTCACAGTTGGCCATGATAAAAATGTAGATGGAAGGTAAGAAAGGGTTAAAGACATTTTATTTTATGTGCACAAAAAATCACAGGCCTATGATGTCAGCATTCCCAGAGAATGCACTAGTCACATCCTTTCTTATTTTACGCTGTCCATTTCATAATAGCGGTAGGAAATTCACTTTTGGAGCAAGAGGGCTGAATGTGTGAGGCTGGTTGGCTTGTCATGCATTTGAGGGGGAATAGTAATTTACCCCTAATCAAGAAATACACTGGCCCGGTACTTGTCTGCTAACAACATCCATAGTTGTGTTACACTGTTTTTTTAATTCTGTCTAAGGGATATATGCTTCAGAGCACAATCAGGTTACTAGGTGCCTATGGTAAGACAGCAACTTCCCCGCTTGGCATGGTATTCCAGAATTGTACAGTTTGTATTGTCCTTGTGTCTTCCCTAAAGCATCTGCTACTGGGCCACTGCTGGATTGGTCTGATTCGGTATGGCAATTCTGTGTTTCAGGATGTTAAACTTGGTTGCTGGCAGACATCCAAATGATAACACTAAATAATTTTAACAGAATCTTAGGCCCATATCATGCCTTTGCCATTCTCCTTGCTCTCATTGTTTTAATGGAATTGCTGTTTCTGGTTGGACGGTTTTGAAGGCCTGGGCATGGGCAGGTAGCAGCTGAGAAGGAAACCTAGCAGGAGTTAATGCTTCTTCAGGTAATCTTAACTCGGATAGGATATCTGAATGGAATTCTATAGAGCCAGCCAAGAGTGATGATGGGCAAACCAGCTGTTTCACCCCTCTCCTTAGAACAAAATCAGTTCCCTGCAGATGTGGTAGAAGGTCTAGACTAGAAGAGCCTGGAAAAGGATCTAAAGTTGCTGGGAGCCTAACCTTTCCTCCAGGCCCCTCAGGAAAACATACTTCTGAGTGCCAAACGTTGTTATGATTGGCATCTCCTCATAAATTCATCAAAAGATTGTTGTTAGTTTTGCAGTTATTCAGATCATGGATCTGTACTGTAGATGGCAAAACATCTTGATTTGGCAATATATCAGATCAGTGGTAAATAGGGTGTGGAGAAGGAGTACTTTTCTTTGCTGAAGTCTCTGTAAATCTCATATCTGGCTCTCCAAGATCCCTGCATGTCATCACTAAGGCTAAGATTTTTGTCATGGATATTTTTAGTAAAAGTCATGGACAGGTCACAGGCAATAAAGAAAAATTCACGGAAGCAGTGACCTGTCCATGACTTTTACTAAAAATATCTGTGAAGAAATGGGGATCTGCAGGTCCCCACACTGCCTGCACCGGGGCAGCTGTGTGGTAGCTAGGAGCTCCGGGGCCCTCACCATGGGTTGAGTGTTGGAGTTCCAGGGTCCCCCACCACCCATGACTGGGAGCTGTGGGGTTCCCCTGCTGCTTGCAGCTCTAGGGGTTCCCCTGCCGCCTGCAGCTCTGGGTTCCTGCGGCGGCAGGAGCTGCGGTGCACTCCCACCTCCTGCAGTGGCTTGGAGCTGTGGGGGCCGCCAGGCAGAAGGGGTACGCTGCAGCTCCCTGCCCCTCCCCCCCGGGCATTGGGGCACCCTGCAGCTCCCAACCGCTACAGGCTGAAGTCATGGAGGTCGCTGGAAGTCACAGATTCCATGACTTCCACAACCTCCGTGACTAAATCATAGCCTTTGTCATCACTGCTAGAAGTGGTTTGACTGTTTCTGTAACTCTCTCACTGAAGTGGGTTGCCAAAATCATATGGCTGCAATGTTTTTCTGTTTAATGTTAACAGGTTTCCTGATGCTGAAACAGCATCTGCTATAGTAGAACTTGGATGCAAGCACATTTGTAAAGATGTAACTGAATCCCACGTGGATGCCACCAACAAAATAGTCACTACTTGTGCTTTCATGTGCAAAGCTCCTTTGCATGAAATCTTTGATGGAGTAGGAACAATGGTGGCAGAAGTCCTGAAACTCAGCTGAGGGAACTCTGACGTCTGCTATCCCCTGCAGTGAAATGACTACCAGTAAATATAAACCATTTACCTGTACTTAACTATATTAATAAAATAATGCAGTTAGTGAGCTTCAGTCTGGTTTTTAAGTCCTACATCACACCACCATCTCTAGAACTTTTTATCACTTTTTCTTCCTTTATTTGAAATATAGACAGCATCTCTTGAGTTTTATTGTGAGTCTAAATGTGCTCAGAGACTTGGGTAGGAATCCTCCTTGCCTAAATGGGTTTTTGTAATACCCAAGTATAATAAAATGTGACAGCAGAAAAGATGAGTGAATTACTCATCTAGGTTGAAAGTGTGACAGACAGATTTAAATCAGGCAGAAGAATTAAATCATTATAGCAAAAACAGGGATATAATCTGGGATTTGTGTTCCTGTGACTCTTTAAACAAGCCTAACGCTAATATTTGTTACACCAGTTAGACCAGCGGTTCTCAAACTGTGGGTCGGGACCCCATTTTAATAGGATTGCCAAGGCTGGCATTAGACTTGCTGGGGCCCAGGACCGAAGCCCGAGCCAAGCCGAGCCTCCCAGTGCCAGGACCAAAGCCAGAGGGCTTCAGACCTGGGTGGCGGGGCTCAGATTACAGGCCCCCTGCTTGGGGCTGAAGCCCTTGGGCTTCAACTTTGGCTCCCCCACCCAGGGAGGTGGGGCTTGGGCAAACTCAGGTCTCGGTCCCTCCTCCTGAGGTCGTATAGTAATTGTTGGAAGGGGGTGGCGTGCAATGAAGTTTGAGAACCCCTGACCTAGACAAACTAGCTTCATGCGTCGATGGTGTGTTTGCAATTTAACACAATTTATTTTGTTGAAAATCATCTTTTTTTACAGTCAAGTTACACTATCTTTGCTGTTTTTAAATGAAATAGTGAAGGACTCAGTTAGGAGGAATTAATTCAGTTATAGATGTTTGCAAACACAAATTGCAAGGGCAAGACTTACTCAACCAAGTGGATTATAAAAACTCAAAACCATCTGTTTTCATCTAAGATGGGGCAGAAGTCAGCATTTCTTCTAGGCACAAAACTGCTGTCAAACCCTGTCGGTGCCTAAATGTTAACTTCCATTAACTTCAGTAGGAGTTGAGGGCACTAAAAACTTGACCAGATTGGGTTCTATGGCCCCAATCCACAAAGGTACTTAAGTGCCTCAGTCTCATGTTTAGGCTCTGCTGCAATCCACAAAACTGCTGTCAAACCCTGTCGGTGCCTAAATTCCTCCAGCACCCAAGTTTTTTGGTGAAAGTTCCCTTGACACCTAAGTCTCAGTCTCTGAGCATGCACACTAACTAACTCTAGGTATTTGGACCCCTATCTCTAGCCTAAGCCCTAGAGCAATCCACTAATTGGGGAAGATTGGCAGATGCCTATCTCATGGACAGGGCCAAGCCAGGTGTGCTGAGGCCACCTACCAGATCAGCACCTTTCAGAATCTAGCTGGAGGATAGGGCAGTGCCCACCTTATACCTTTTAACCCAGTGGTTAAAACACTTGCCTGGGATATGGGAGACAAAGATTCGATTTCCCCCTGTGCCTGAGAGGAAAAAAGTATTTGAACAGGAGTCTCCTAACTCACAGGAGAGTGCTCTAATCACTGAGCTATTCTGATGTGGATCTCCCTCAATCTCATGTTAAAGCTGTTTTGGATAAATAATGAGAGTGATTGGACAAGGGGGACTGGACCCTGGTTGCCCACCTCCCTTGTGGGTACCCTAACCACGCCTCTCTCTGCTCCAATGACTTTTCCCCTGTGGATAAATACAGTAATTAAGTAAAGTATTTATCTACAGTGGAAAAGTCATTGGGCCACAGAGGAAGAGACAGAATGACTTTGTAGCCTGGAGGTAGGGGTACCCAGCTGGGCCACCGGAGAGCCAGGATCTAGGCCCCCTGCTGCAATTATTCATTATTTATCCACAGAGGAACAGCTTCACCGAGAGATTGAAGGAGCCCTGTGACAAGTATTGCAACCACATGCAGTATCTTTGGGGGGAGGTGGTTGTATATTGTAGTACTGTGGGCCAGGGATTATTTGAGTGTGTGTTACTCTCTGGGAGGAGGGTTACTGCAGCTCCCTCAGGGACAGAGAGAGAGAGAGTGTGTGTCAGTAAAGGTTCACAGATACTTGTTCAAGCTGAGTTCCCAGAGACTAGGAAATTTGAAGGGCTTTTTCCTTAAAAAGCCCCTGCTTAGGCAGACTCAGAACCTTCTTTCTGATCCAGCAAATGGACAGGACCTTCTGTACAAGGGCCCCAACCTTTGCAGAAGGGTTGGAAGGCCTTTGGCCTTCAAGCACCCATAAGACAGACTGATAACCTCTAGTAAGCTTTTAGCATGTGTATAGAAACTTCTGTTATTTAATAATTTTCTCTGTAATGCTTTTCCCTTAAGAACAAAAGTGCTTGCTTAGAAGGAGTAGTGTGGTCACTTGTAACTGGCTGGCACCACCCTGTTCATAGCCCTCAGAGAAAGCAACGCACAGGCACTGGCCCTTAAGCAGAGTGGCTTGCTGGGCACATCAAGGTATGAGATAGGGAGCTATGCAGCCTTAAAACCATGACCAGGCTGGAGAGAGGTGACAGCTGGAGCTGGACACCTTATGTGGGTGCCTTCTAGAGACAGAGGGGTCACACAGGTGCAGTTACCATGAAGCTGTAACAGTAGCCCCACAGCAGAATATCCTACACCTCAGATGCTTAGAGCACTCTATTGGAAAGTGGGATACCCGTGTTCAAATCCTTTCTCCCCATGGCAGAGAGGGGGCAATTGAACCAAGCTCTCCCACATCCCAGGTAAGCGCTCTAACCACTGAGTTATAAGGTGGGAGATGCTACTGCTGCCTCCTCCAGCAAAGCAGGCACCTCTCTCATTCCTTCAAGAAACCGCTTAGGCACCAAAGCCCCACCCTATTCCAGGAGACAGGTTCCTGTGTGTGGGTTACTAAGCAGAGATAGATGCTTCCCTCTGAGAGAGAGGAGGGGCTTAGGTCATACCTCTCGTTGCCATCTTGCCTAGTTTAGGCAGCTCCCGGCCTAGTGTGCTGGCTTTTAAGGCTCGCATTCTAAGGTTCCTCTCTCCCTCGATTCATTGTACAGGGAGCCCAGGTGCCCAACTTGGGCTTTGTGGATCACCATGATGTTCCTGTGATTTTTTTTTTCTAGGTGCCTAAAAGGTGCCACAACACTCAGTGTTGCAATGCCCAAGTCCCTTTGTGGATCCAGGCTTATGTAACTAGTGATATGTGCTCTAACAGCCATTTGTATGGTGCCCTGCAGAAGTCACTCATCTAGCTGAGCCGACTGTAGATACACAGAAGCTGGTCATTCTTTTAGTATAATAAGTGATTAGATTCTAATGTGGTGGTAGCTATGCTGAAAGGCCTTTGTCTACCATAACAAAATCTACCTAAACACAGGCTTTAATTCCAAAAGGCATAACATCGTGAGTGATCAGTGCAGGCTGGATATGAAAGTGGCTGAGGGGTGGAAGAGATCTGCCCCTATGAAGAAATAGCTCATATACAAAATTGAAACATCACAGAAAGTGTTGTTATATTTAGTAAAATCATACAAATAGTTACAGCTTTTAAAAGTTGTATTACTACAGACACATTACCATCCACACCTTTTCAAGATGTAACAGTAACAAGAGCGTATCAAACATTCCTCCTAAACTAGCCTGATTTTAAAATGTAGATACCTAAATATGCAATCTAGACTCAAATGCTATTACAGGTGCCTAAATACGGCTCTAGATGCCTATTTTTAGATTCTCAAATATGCAAATTAGTCCCTTAAAGCAGAAAACAAATGGTGCACATGACTTCCACAGTAAAGCACAAGTTCCGTTAAGCACATGAACCAAGATATTATCCATCTGCCTGCATTGTCACGATTACTGACTTAAAATATACATTTCTGTATGGGAGAAAGACAAATCTGATTTGATAGACTTCAGTATAAAATGTGCAAGGATGTATTAGTAGCGGTGTTGTTAATTTAAAAATATTTAAATCTTGATTTTTGTCCTTTTAAAAGTGAAAACCCCCTCTAAAACTTTCCTGTAATGACGGATTAGACAGTCCCTGTCAATGATGCAAGTCTTGTGTACTGACAATGAATGACAAGGGAAGCATCCTAAGGATACATTCCTTAACAAGTCTGGTCAGCTACACTGCAGCTGGAGAAATGTGACTTGACTGATGTTAGGGAAGGTATAGTGAAGGCAACCTCAGAGTTACAAAGAGCCAGCGCCACATAACTGCGAAACAGGAGTGTAATTTTTGGCTACAGTAAGAAACAGATTGTCAAGAGTGAGTCCTTATGTTTTTAGAGCAGCCAAATATGGAAACTAAAGAGGTATCTTATTGTTTACCATTGATGTGATTGTCAACCCGGCTTATACAAGACCAAGTTCGATGGGGAAATTGCGATGTTTCTTGGAGAATACCAAGCACTACAACTTTGGTGTCTTGGGTTTTTCTTTTGGCATAGATAGAATTTTTATATATTTTAGCTATAAATTGCTTATTCTCTACCTGACCTTCTGTCAACTGCTTCCCTCCCAGAAGCAGTGACTGCCCTATCCCTCCAAAATTCAGGTCTGCACTACCAAATCCTCTAATAGAAGCAAGATATTTAGGAAGAGGCTTTTGTTTCTGGCACCAGGATAGCAGAGAACTTGGTAGCAGGAATCCCACAGCAGCAGTGTACTCTGTGGAGCCTGCATACAACACTTTTCTACTACTGGTATAAGGATAATCAAGGGGGACACTGCCAGCACAGGATCTTCCTTTCAGCCAGTGGCAAGGCACAGCTACAGCAGAACACAATCTTTGTAACTAGAGCCACAATATTGGACTTAAAATGCTGCTCACGTTACAGGAGTGCAATATGATAGGAGTTTTCTATTCCGGATTTGTTTTAAGCGCATAGGAGTAACTATGAGGATGTATGTCAATAAATGTCAATTATTTTTCATGGTAAGCACATTTTTGAAAGTACTTTGGTTGACTGTGTCCCTTTTAGAAATGCACTTAACACAAAACAGTCTTCTATTTTTTCTAAATTATCCACAGTCTCTATAATGCCTTCTGTAGCTTCCACTGAGAGCACGCTGGATGCATTGGAGTGAAACTTTTTCTTCAGATCTTCTGTACTCAAGGGTTTCCTCCAATGTCCATAGAATGTATCGCAGCGTTCACTAAACACCTTGCCGTCCTGAAGAGTGACATTCACCTCGCAATAAAGGTTTTCAAAGCTAGGCTTGTTATCGGCAGGATGCTCTAGCTTCGTTTTGCTGAGCAGCTCCTTTAACTCTGGCCTAGAAATGTTCTGATCACTGAATGACTGAACGGAGATACTGCCATCCAGCAGAGCAGTGCATGCAGCAAACTGGAAAGAATGCCGGGCTTCGTGTTCAGAGTTAGGGAAAGGTCGGTTCACGTATCTAACATCTGGGACTTTGACAACAATTCTCTTAATTCTACTAATGGGGACTGAGTCATCACTCTCCACGAGGTGCTTCCTCAGTGAAGAGACTGCATCTGCCACCCAGTGTGTTCCAAGATGAGCAGGAAAGCGCTTGATGGCCACATCTTGTTGATCCAAGAGCCAGGAATAAGATTGTAAAGTTGGCAGAAACTGGGGGGTATAGTCTGTATAAAAGGCACCCAACCCTGACTCCATGTCCAAGATCTGTTTGTTTCCTTGAAGACTCAGTGACGCTAAGCAAGCTGCTTCCAGGCCATGCCTAGCTGCATTGCCAATGTGGAGGGGTTTGGTTTGTGTTGCTGCATTAGCCATTGGGGCACCTGCATAAGAAGCAGCAACAGCCAAAGCTGCTTTACATTTAAACTGATCAAGTGCTAACAATTTAGCAGTAGCTGCCGCACTCCCTATGGTACCAACCACAGCTGGTGGATGAAACCTGAGAAAACAAAAAACAGCTCTTCATTACCAGATTTCAGAGGGAGAGACGTGAATTTTAGGAAATAACTCTCTGTAAGCGCCTCACCCAACTCCCATTAACATCAGTAAGAGTTGGATCAGATCATAAATCAACATATATTTAAAAGCTCAGGGTCCAGTCCCTAAGTCCTAACTCCAGAGAAGCTCCTGTTTTGCCTAGATGTTGAACCAAAATGCTGTATATTATTATTAATGCAGAGGCAAAGCTCTTCAGAACCTTCAAACACAGTGGAATGAGTGCAGTTCTGTTGTGGGGCGGAAGAACACAAAGTCTTTAGGGCAGGTTTAATGACTTTGGACAAGATTCACCAAGGTACTGAGGTGGCTAGCTGCCTCTTTAGGCATCTAACCAAAATTGAGGACCACTGGCATTCTCAAAAAAACTCTGCTCAGATGCCAACTTACCTTGCAGGCATCTGAATTTCCACTGACAGGCATGTGAAAAGCCAACTAAGTCCTGACACCACCAACAGCTAATTAGCTGCATGGAGCCCTAGTGCAAGCAGAAGCCCCAAGGCCCTGAAGCAGACTTCTCAAACCAGGTCTGTCCCCCCATCCAATCTTGCCAATGGGGTCCAATTCTATAGGCATTCTCAGAACATGCCTACAGGCTTGGATCTCTCATGAAAAAGTGTGTCCATCTACGTCCAGAATATCAATAGCCCAGTGCATAGGGCCAACACCTAAGTACCTGCGTGAATGTGGCCCTTTGTGACTGTTTTATCATCCACCCCTAACTCCCCTACTCCGTGTGTAGTGAGCAGCAGAGCAGCAAGAGAACTCTAAGGCTGTGGTAGCAACAGCAAAGCGTACATCCTGGTGGAAGGGAATTTTTTGTCCCTGAACTGCTTTGAGGCCATCTTTAGTCTATAGCCTGTTTACTCTGGGATTATACTGAGCCCAAGGTTTGTCCTAGGGAGAGATGAATCCTCATTTGTGGGAGCAAGTGATGGTCTTCTGTTTGCATATTAAGACCTGATCAGATGCATTCCCATGTCCGATTAAAACGGACAGTGAGATTTTTTCCCCCTAGCATCATTCTTTATTCACCATTTTGAATCAATATAAAGGCTAATGGAGTCTTTTCAAATGTCTCACTGACTGCACAGCAAACAGTGCCCCCACACTAAAAAGATAAAGCCATTTATTGTGCTTCTAAAAGGCAAAAAATTACAATAGAGTGTTTTTGTTTTGTTTTTGTTTTTAAAGATTGGCTTCAATTCTTGTTTTTTGAATTTCTGGATGGAACCGCATAGAAAATTAGATTAGCTGTGCAACTTTCATTACTTTGAATCCTGAAGTGGAATAGATGATAGTGACCAGTTGTCTCTAGCTATGAAAGAAATTAATTTATTCAGACTTTGAAAAAAAAGTGTCACAAAAAGGCAGTTCGGGAGAGGTTTCTGATAGAGTAATTGGAGATTGGAAATGAGCATTGCTTTCACCTCTTAATCTTAATTATATTAAAAAATGAATAAATATAGCATCTCCATTCAACCCAAATACTATATTTCAAATATCTTTTACATACCTTTTTGGAACATTGCTGGCTTCATTGGAAAAGCGCATCAATCTGCCTTGTACTTCAATCCCTACATTGAAAGCTAAGAGCAGGTCGAGGCCAGAGAATTTTTGCTTTTGAGGCAGGACTTCTGATAGAGCAAGCAGAGCAGGAAGCACAGCCCCAGATGGGTGTGTGGCTGGATGCCATGTATCATCAAAATCCATTGAGTGAACCTTGTGGGAAAGAGAGAGGCCTCGATTTGTAATCAGAGATTCACTGTCTGCGCTGACAAGATCAACTAATGCCAAATGAAAAGATTTTAACTAAATATAAATAAACATTGAAGAATTTAATTTTCTTTCAGGACAATCTTTATTTTTACTTATGCTTTCTTTTTATTGAGCTATGCACAAAAATGATAATGAAAAATGAGAATATTATATTATATATATATATTTTTTGCAGAGAGGGGGCTTGATTTCACCGCTTTAAAGCAATATAACTCTACAGGCTTGTCTACTCTAGAAAGCTTTGCTGGTTTAAATATATGGGTATAATTTAAGCAGAAAAAAAAATCTTTGTGAGGGCATAGTTATACCGGTATAAAATTACTTATACTGGCATAGCTTATTTTGGTTCAGGAAGTGAAATAAGCTATATCGGTATAGGGATGGGCTCCACATATAACTGCTTGCACACTAGAGCTTATACTGGTATATCTATAAAAACCTCACAACCCTAACTGACATAGCTATGCCGGTAAAATGTTTCTAGTGTAGACCAGCCCTAAGTGACAACAGAAGTAGGCTTATGAATGCAGACATTAGTTATGTAATATTTATATTACATACCAAAAGAATATTATTTCAGTTTCAAAACACTTGAAAGTTAGGAAATGTCAGATTTACAGTTGCCTGTGCAATCGTATTTCTGTCCCTTTGTGAATTCATTCTGTGCACTGAAGGAGGCAGAGTTCTGGTAGGAGAATGAAAATAGTATGTGACCATGCACTGAAAGACTGTATCATGTTTATGAATAAAGGCTAGAATTAAAATGGCATGGGCAACTTTAAATCTGGCATCTCCTAGCTCAGGAATGCTTGGCTTTGCATTCTAAACAATGTAGCCTTTTCTATGTAATTGCTTAGGTCTGGGGAAAAGGTGAAAAAAACCTGCTATGTGTAACTGTAGCAACCTCCCCAACTTGTATAATTAGTGGGATTTCAGCCCCTCACAACCGATTTCTACCACTTGAGCAACAGCTGGTATCAGGAGAAGGCTGTTATCCCAGAGTTAGGATGGGCCACTAGCCCCGTAGGGTCATGTGCTGCATCCATGGGGCATTTGGGGCTGGGGAGGGGAGGGTCCAACGCAGTGTGGCCTGGTTCCTCAACCCCATTCCAGCTGCCCTGGCAGCTCACAGGTATTCCCAGGTACAGTTTGTGCTGTTGCTGCTGCTTTAGCGGCAGCATGAGTCCTGTACTTTAGACTGTTTGTGTCTTCAGTTATTATTCTGGCAGGCTGCCAAAGTTTTCCCTCAGGAACTTCAGCCACACAGGGAAAGGATGTTTTTAATAATTTATATCTCAGCAAAACCTGGATGGAATTTAAGGGACAAAAGACACTTTTCTTGCTTGCGGGCTATTACCTTGCCACATTCCAAAGGCCTGCTGCAGACAAAGGCTGTATTAGCCCATCTCAAGAAAGGTGGCAAGAATCTTTTATAATGGAATATGTCAGGCAATCCAAATACAGGGGTCACTACCAATGCCCCCTATCGTTATGGTAACACAGAGAGCCTGTCAGGTCCTTGTTGTGTTACATGCTGTACAAACAGAAGTAGACACTGTTCCTGCCCTGAAGAGTTTTGAGGTCAGCTATGAAAACATCCTGTCCTAATGGGAGCTGAAGGTTATACCTTATGCTACTGGTAAAGCAATTTTCCTTTGATGTTCAGTGAGGTCTTATGTTTGACCTATGACCTTGAGGCATGAGGAATTATCATATATAGGATTTGGACATTCTGAATGTATTAACTGTCATACTTGAATACCTCCTAGACCATTAGGGGTGCTAAGTGTCATTTTAAAAATAATTTTTCCTCCATTTGAAATGAGAGGTCTGATTTGACTTATGACCTCATTGTCACACTAGTTTGGGCATTTCTAATATACCATTTCCCCAGATTGGCACCTTCACTAGCTTTGTATAATTCAAAATAGGTCTAATTCAAATCTGGTATAAGTGGAATGCCATTAACTTCAGATTGGGTCTGAATTTGGGCTAAATTTCTGAGGAGCCAATCATTACTTATTGATAAAATGAAGTATGTACAAAATATATAGTTTTTCTCAACATGTGTGACTGAAGATTAGAATATTTTCTTGTATATATTTGTGATTGCTATGATACAGTGTGTGTGTATAATGTATTTCTATATTATTGCCTGCTGTGTGTGAAATCTAGGTCTCATTGAAATCAATGGGAGCTAGATTTTTTTTGTGTGACATGTAAGTACAGTGCCTAGCACAATGGGGTCCTCACCTTTGATTATGGCCCCTACATACTACCACAATACAAGTGTCATAAGATGGACAATGAAGTATCGTATTTCACCCTTAAAAATTGGTCCCTGGAATAAAGTTGAGGCACATTGGTAGGACAGTCTAGGGGTGTTTTATAGTGGCTGTAAATCTGGCATCAGCCACCAGGATGAAGTAAATTAACAAATGTAGTGAAAATAAATGTAAAATATCACTGCATATAGCATATAAAAGCAGATGTAGAATAGAGAAAGAAGATGTTTCTTACAGCTACTCCATTCACAAAAGCCGCATACAGAGGAGGAAGTCTGAAATCCGAGTGACCCCAAACCGTGCTGGATGCATCTGACCGGTAGATCTGGGAGTAATTTGATATCATTTACTGCAAAATACTGAACTCAAGCATAAGACAATACATTGTGCCTCACTCTTACTGTTTTCATTATTTACAAGGCAATTATCTTTACCAGCTGTTGAGATTAAATCCGTGGAATAATCAGGATAACCAAAGGGTGCAGAAACATAGGGCCAGATTTTGATCACAGTAACACCAGATTACCAAATTACATGCAGAGTAATTTCCTTGAAGGTAACAGAATATTTTGGTAATGGAGTTAGTTTTAGTAATGTAGTTAATCTGCATCCATGCTGCTGTAACTAACATCAGAATCTGACCTTTTGGGACTGAATTTGCACCCTCCCATGGGAGAGGAAAGCCCCAAGAATGTTGCCTCATTGTGACTCCACTACAGTGTTCAATCAGGAGATGTGGTGAGAAAGTTTGCTGTCCTGCAAACTAAACCGTGGGACCCACCCCTCTACCCTGTAGATCTCAGGGGATCACAGGAGGCCAGGGCCATCAGTATGTAAATTCTGTGCCTCCACAGTGTCTTTAGTCATTGGTATCTCCTCCATCAAGCTCCACCGGCCACAACACCCAGGGTCTTTCCCCATCCCCTTGAAAGACATTCCCCCATGCAAAGAGTCTCTGGGAAAAATGAGAGACTCAGGCTTTTCCTTGCAATCTCCCCTGGATGCTGGGGTGAACAATGTGTGGCCTCCTGCTTCTGGACAACCTGCACCACCCTTGGCCCATCAAGTCCCTGTCCCTCCCCCTACATGGATCCCTGAACCACTGGAGAGGCCTCCATTGGATTCAAGGAAAGGATAAAGTGCCAGGAGGCAGCTAAGCCCCAGTCAACTTGGGAAGGTCCTCTTTGCACACAGACTTCTGGAACACAATCCTAACCCACCATGGTCTTCTAAAATAAAACAATAGGTTCGAACCATCTCTCATTTATGCTAGGAAGTGAAGTGCAAAGAGTTTCCCTTGTGTAAGTGAAAGGAGATTGGAGGGGAACCAGAGCCAAAGTTTCTATACAGCAGAATATTATATAATAGAAATGACCTTAACAATGTTGTGTATTTAATATTCCTGTATCCTGTGCATTATAACATTTTAGAACAGTCTTCTTAATATTGTTTGTTTTGCTGATATTTTTCCTAGAATCTCAGATGTGAGAGAAAGGACCTGGTAGGTTATCTAGTCTATGCTCTGCTTGCTGTGCAGGGATTTACCATATAGCATACTTTCTAGTGCTTTGTCCAGCGTAAGTTTAAGTAACTCAAGCAATGGAGCTTCTCTACCTCCAAGGGAACTATTCCACCATCTAATAGAGCTCACCACTGGGAATTTTTCCTTAATATCTTAAATTTACTTTTTCCTCAATTTTCTTTTAGCCACAACTTTTCTATAATGTGAAGTTCAAAGATCTTACTTTACTGTATTGTATAACTTTGTGGAAGACCTCCGTGCTGGTACCCAGCAGCCCCACTCCCAGAGTATCCAGGATCATCCGTTTGCTTCTCTGAATGACTAGATCTGTCAGGTGGCTCGCTTTCAAACCATGGATAACATTACCAAAATTTTCAGTGACAGTCTGGGGAAAAAAGAGAGGTCTTAATTTAAAAGAAAACATTAAAAAACTCCAACATTTTATTTCTACTAAATTGTTTTGCTTTTATTCTTTCAAGTCTAAAATATGGCACTTTTAATGTTCTGGCTTTACTCACCAATAATTTATATTGCCTCCATCACTTTGTAGATGACTGACTTACACAAATTACATAAAGTCAACCAAAGGTTTAAGTTAGCTGAGCTTTGATTCACTTCCCCTCTTTTCCAGTGAGCATACAGGAATATGTTTATTTCTCTTTCTCCATCTCCTTCCAACACCCACTCTTGCTTCCTTCTTTCTCTCATTGTCAAACTTCAATGTATGTTTGCAGTGTTGTTGTAGGCATGTATGTCCCAGGATAATAGAGACAAGGTTGGGGGAGGTAATATCTTTTATTAGACCAACTTCTGTTTGTGAAAGTTTTGCAGAGCTCTGTGGAGCTCAAAAGCTCATCTCTTCCACCAATAGAAGGTGGCCAAATAAAAGATATTACCTCACCCACCTTGTCCCTTTCATATCCTTTAGTTAGTTATTTTTATTGGGTGATGGGTTTTATTGTGGGGAAGTTATGGAGATGAAATAGAAATTTAATCCTTGAGGTGATGAGGACCCTGCTTTCAGTGCACCATAGTGGTTAAGAGAACCAGTTGTGATTGCATAAATCACTGTGGTCAAGTCTGCATCTGTCAAACTAGAACATAGTTGCTTGACTAGCTTTAGATGGAAGGAGGAATTTCTAGTAGTTGTTGGTCTTTGTGCATCTAATAACAGAGAGTCTGTAAGCCTGCATGCCATCTTTAGGGCAGACCTTTCAATTGAGGGTGAGATTATGATGTTGGCTGGTTCTTCAAAATATTCCCCCCCCCCATCCCAGAAATGGGTTCAATTCTCCCCTGTGCCCAAGCAAAGCTCAGGTGCAGGACAGACTGGGGGGGGGGGGGGGGGGGGGGGGGGGGAGGGGACTGACAGGGATCTGATGTCAGCTCCCTGATTTTGCTCTGTCCAACCCTGGCATAACTTTAGGCTGCAGGGGGAGTAACTTTAACAGAGAATCAGGTGCAACAGCACCTCACTCCAGCATATCTCCTCACCTGACCCCTTCATTCCTTTTGACCTACGCCTTACCTGCCCTCAGCCAACACACCCTCTCCCTGCCCACAACATGGCCCCTCCTCCATTTATGGCAGACAATGCAGCTTTGGTGGAGGAAGTGTCATTAGTGGGTGGTAGAGCCTGTGCAGGAGACAGTAAAGCCCCCTCTGCCTGCTTTATACCAGCTGGAGATTCTCCCTACACCTAGCAAATTCTCCAGGGGGTTTCTCTGGGCTGTCTAAGTTCACTTTGCACTGCATAAGCAGAGTGGAGGTTCCAGCCCATCATCTCTATCTTGCCCAGGTTTAGTTTCAGTCTTAATTCAGGTGTTAATCTGGTTCTAGCACTGGGAGAGGTAGGAGTTGTTTCATTTCCTTCAACATCCCAAGCAGAGATTGGCTTCATCCAGCTATTGCTGGCACTGAAATCAGTGACACCTCAGAATCTCCCCCCAGTGTTAACTTGGATTGGGGTGAGGATAGAACCTTGGGTGATACAAGAGGTCTAGGCATGGAGGTGCAGCTGCCATCATGAGCCACTAGGTCAATAGCATCTCAGTGCTATTACAGTACTTCAGACAGAAATTCTCACATTACGATATATACTTTTCAGAGTGGGATCAATAGTTCTGAAAAAATGCACTTTTATCGGAGGGACAGATGCTCTTCGTGGTTCCTCCTATACCCAGCTGCCCACACTGCCACAGATAGAGTGCGATGGAAGCTAGTACACACATGGCTGCCTGAATTAGAATTTACAATGTTGGCTGCAGTATAGACAGACCCTAAGTCACTTGGACCTTGTAATGCTGAGCAGAGCAATATCTCAATACCTTTAAAAATCTGGGCCTTAGTCTCTCTGTGCTCCAGTTCCCCATCTGTAAATTGGGATGAATAGCACTTCCTTACCTCACAAGGGTGTTGTGAGGATAAATGCATTAAAGACAGTGAGCTGCTCAGATACTCTGGCAACGGGGGCTATAACTACCAGATAGATGTGAAATTAGTTTGGTGGTATCAGTCCAGATCTTGGAGGCCAATTGTCTGTATCACAGAAACCATCATGACAGTTGGTAGGAATTGAGACCCTGTTGGTCAGTCGTAGTAGAAAAGACCAGTGATAAAATGCACAGACACTTTTCAACCCTCGAGGTGTTCTTTCCAGAAAAGGACTGATATTGTGAGGGTGTTGTGGATGGGCTTCCATTGCTGCTGTCTCTGGGGACCTGATGTTTTGAGAATAAATAGCATACGTCATTTGCCGGGGCTGTCAACCTGGTACCTTCCCCAAGAGTTATAGTTACTAAAAATACTTTAAAAAGGAAAGGTGAAAAATAATGCTGCAAAAAATAGTTCTGATTTGGGTTCCTTGTTTTCCAAGATGGGTCTAATTTACATCATAATGATTAAATCATTCAGTTGAGCAGAATTCCCCATTACACCAACAGAGCAAAATCCCCCAACAGCCGCAGCTCCCTGATTACTCCTCTTACCCACTATCTTCTCAGAAATCCATGTCTCTGAATAACAGGATTCACTCTGGCTAATATATTGATGGAACAAAGAAGGAATACACTTTTGTGTATCAAATCTGTGTGATTTTCTCCATTTTTTTTTTTTTTTTGTTAAATAACATAAGAAACCTAAAGCAGATGAACTACAGGCCCCACACGAGCCTACTGAAGAATGTACAGCAAAGATACAAAAGGTTAAAATGAAGAGACAGACTTAAAATGCAGAAAAACAAAGCAATACCTTTGCCCACATGTTGCAATGGATGACAACTAGTCCCTGGAGTGAAGCTATCAAAGGAACGGCAATGGGGAAGCTAGTAGGAAGCTTTCTTTATATATAAGTAGCTCTGGGCTTCTGTACTTGTCACCCTGACCCACCCACTTCCTTCTCTACCCAGAAATTTCCCCCTTTCATAACTTCCAGTCTTCCTTGACTAACTTCCTCCACACCATAAATTGCTGAGACTCCTGGTTACAGCACTGTGTGGGGCAAGTTCATACGTCATGTGCAAATTGGCATATGTTACATTGTTATATGGGCACAAGAGTATAAATTGGGGTAATTTACGCTTGGAGCCCATGGAAGATGTCAGTTAACGTGTGTCGGCCTTATCCTGATCTCACTTCCACCAGCATAAATCATGAATAACTCAACTTGAAAGTTGTGCAGTTACATTACTATCAAACATGTGAGAGGAGAATCAGGTCCTGTGTGGGGTACAGTCATAATTTACATAATCCTGTTACGTTTTGTCCTGCTATATTCCTCTGGCTTTGTACTTTATGTAACTTGGTACTCTGAGCTTTGTGCAATTAGAAGCTCATCCAGAATGTTGCATTAAGACAGCTGTTTGCATTTAAACTACCCTTTTTCAGATTGAGTCATCACAGTGAGTGCAGTGGGGATGGGTATTACCCCCTTGCACCAAAGTGGGCTGCTGCACCCCAGACAAGGATTCCTCTCCCCAGGTAAGGGCAGGCATTGTTCATTCCATAGAATCATAGAAGTATAGGATTGGAAGGGACCTCAGTAGGTCCTCTAGTCCAGTCCCCTGCATTTAAGGCAGGGCTAAGTATTAACTAGACCATTCCTGACATCACCGCCTTCATAGGTTCAACCTGGGTAGGGGGCTCCAAGTTTCTACAGGAGTCCTGGTAGTCAAGGCTGTTCAGAAGATGGCTTGAATAAAGGCATCTTTTGGCTGCCCTGGCCAAACCTACGAGTCTTGCTGACTTTCTAGGCTGCACTGGCTGGTTCAATACCAGTGAAAGAGGATGGCTGCTGGCACCTTGCCCTCCTGCAAATCTTGTCCAGTGGCTTCCAGCCATTGGGGATCCACCACTTGACTGTGCGGCATTTATTTACTGCAGTATTTGTTAAAATGTCCAGTGTTATTACAGTTTACAAAGCAGAAGTTTTCAGACCATCCTTGCTTCAAGTGCAGTCAGAAAATCTGAACCACAGTGGAATATAATTTGTTTTATATGGGGTACTTGATATGATGTGTCATTGCAAGTTAAAAAGTAATTAAGGTGAATACCCCAGGACACTTTTTATTACATTACAAATGTATGATGCTGAGCTATAACACAGTATTACAAATTACTACAGAAATCATTAAAAAAAAAAAATCAACAAAATACTGGATGGTGACACTTAATTGAAACAAATATGGTTACAAATAATTTCTGAACAAAACGAAGACAAGACACTATTTTATAAACAAAACCCTTATTTCTACTAATTAAAAGTATAGGAAATTTAAAGTGGACTCTTGACTGATACATATGAACCCAAATTGCTGGGCTCATTGATGTAGGACTGATTAATATATTTGTGACGGTCCACGCCCCTAGGGTCAGGGCAGCATGGCCTAACAGCCAGAGTCTGTAAAGCGGCCCTTTGGTGCAGGGCAGCGTGGCCTAGTGGCCAGAGTCTATAAAGTTGGGGGCACCCACCAAGGGGTGTGGCAGCCCCAGTAGGGGGACCCAGGCCCACCCGACTCCTTCAGGCCCCAACCCAGGGCCCTAACAGTGGTGTAACAACTTGCCACTGATTCAGTCGGGGCGTCCTACCGAAACACGCTGAGTTTTCTCAGGTGGGAGGTACCACTCCGTCACCCTACCTGGGTCACTTCCTACCAGAGTCTGCCTTGGGGTCTCCCTTGAGATGTCAGGTTCTCTGTGGTCAGCGGGGCCCTTCGCCTCCGATGGCTCCTCCAGTCGCCGGGGTGCAGGCGGGCCCATGGCAGCTCTGATTCCCAGTGCAGTCAGGGGCTGTGGCTGACCCTCCGCAGGAGCTTCCCAGACAGGTCCTTCCCCTGAGGCCTCCAGCCCAGAATGAGCTGGGCCCCTCCTTTATACTGCTAGAGCATTTGGAGCATGCCCAGTCTCGCCAGGGAGGCGTGACTTCCGCTGTCAATAATATGGGCTTAACCCTGTCTGGGCTAGTGCGGGGTAAGCAGACCCTGTCACAGTATTCTTAAAAAAGTGTAGCAAGTTTTGCTTGGAGTCCTAACTTATGCATCATGTGCAAGGACAGTTGAAAATTTGGGACTGCATTTTTCTAAGTAACAGCAATATAGGAATATAGTTTGTTAGTATTTTTTTTTAGGGTTCCAAACAATTAAAAAATTAAAACTGCGATTAATTGCGATTAATTGCACCGTTAAAAATATTTCCACTGTAAAAAAAGATAAACAAAATATAGTGCAATCTACAAGTTGAAGCATAAAGGGGCATATGAATGTTTAGCATATCTGGCATGTAAATACCTTGCAACGCCGGCTACAACAGTGCCATGCGAACACCTATTCTCACTTTCAGGTGACATTGTAAATAAGAAGCAGGCAGCATTATCTCCTGTAAATGTAAACAAACTTGTTTGTCTTAGCAATTGACTGAACAAGAAGTAGGACTGAGTGGACTTGTAGGCTCTAAAGTTTTACATTGTTTTGTTTTTCAGTGCAGTTATATATATAAAAAAATTCTACATTTGTATGTTGCTCTTTCATGATAAAGAAATTGCATTACAGTATTTGTATTAGGTGAATTGAAAATACTATTTATTTTGTTTATCTTTATTACAGTGTTTATCTTTATTACGTTATTTTTGTAATCAAAAATATTATAAAGTGAGCACTGTTCACTTTGTATTCTGTATTGTAATTGAAATCAATATATTTGAAAATGTAGAAAAACATCCAAAAATATTTATAATAAATTATAATTGATATTCTAGTATTGTTTAACAGTGCAATTAAAACTGCGATTAATCACGATTAATTTTTTAATTGAGTTAATTTGTTTTATGTTAATTGTTTGAGATAACTGCGATTAATTGACAGCTTTTTTTTTCCGTATACAAAGAACAACATAACTTTCTTTTGGCTAAAAGGGAAACAACAAAACCAAAGAATGAATACATGTAAAGTGACAACAATGTATGTCCCCTCTGTAGTGCAGTGCATCACTTCTGCCCTACAAAATGATAGCTACCTCTGTAGACTAAAAAAAAAAAAAGCCAGAACAGTTACCAGCTAAACATACCAGAGTACACCACAGTCATCCATATCCTCCCATGGGCCACTGAATGTGATGAGGGGTCCTTACAGTCCTAACATTGGACCTTGCAAATCACATCACCCTACCTCATCTAACTGGACCAGCCTCATTTTCAAAAATTGACAAAAATTATCAAGCCAAATGGTAACAGAGAAATTCTGTCAGCTATTCAAGATGGCAGAAGACTGAAAAAGGGGATCTTATGAGGATTAAATTAATAAAATCCACACTTTTCTTCCTCTTTCAATTCCCACTTTCCTGCCAGGAATGTACAATAAAATGTAAGAGCTTGAATTAAATAAAAAGGTCATTAACCTTAAATGTGTGTCATTCTTTTTTTTCCTTTTCCTTTTGACATTTTTAATCCCTATGCTCTTATCTCATTTTCATTCTTAACATCTGGGATAGAGTCTGATCTAAGTGAAATTCTAGCTTCCACGATGGCCCCTCTATGCCCCTGTGCCAGCACAAAGGGTGTTGACTAACAATAAAAGCCCCACAGCCACATGGGGGAGAATTTCCCCAGTGCAGTCACTGTGCAGTTCTCCTCATGACTCCATTGCAAGGGCATGCCATGGTCATGAGGGGAATGCTTCATACTGAACTCAGATGACTAGTCCATAGGCAGCCCTGGGCAGGAGAAGACCATAAAGTAGAGCCACTCCTGACTGTTCTCATTTATGCTAGGGAAGTGGTGTGCAAACTTTTCCAGTCATGCCCCCCGTTATCATTGATAGAATTTGTCATGCCCTTCCCCTCTGGGACCCCATAGGACCTGCTGCCATAATAGTGGGAGTGGAATAAAAATTTCAACAAACAATGTGGGAGCGGGTATTGTGGGGCAAGATGGGAGCAGGATTAAAAAATATGATCCTCCCGTACCGCAAACAACACGAATGCCCTGGCCAGCAGCCACTGTTCTCCAGCTGCCCAGCTCTGAAGGCAGCAGCGCCGAAGTAAGGGTGGCAAGGGGCACTAGTAAGTGCTGTGAAACACAAATATCACTTTTGTTTTTTAAAAGGGCCAAAATCTGATATTTCTTCATGGCCCCCCTTCCCAAGAAACCCTGGCCCCCACCCCACCCCCCGGAGGGCATGCCCCTGTTTGTGCACTGCTGTGCTAGGGAACAAAGCCCCAAACTGGGATGGTGCAAGAGTGTCAGCCACCATTGCCCTCCTTCCCGGTGAGCTGCATCTTCTGTGCTGTGTCTCCAGGCGGCACAGCACAGAATCCCAGCCTGTGGGTATATACTAAGCGTAACTCTATGGACTCTCAGAAGGATTTTACAAAGGAAGATAAGTATCATAATCTACAGCCTATAAGGCAATATTACTGCATTATACTTTCAAACACCTGTGATTTCAGGCAAAGGGTGAAATTTTCCCCTGTGCAGAGGCTTGTACAAGGCCTATACACCACTTAAGCTCTCAAAATAGGGTTTAAATGGGACTTAAGTGGGAGCATAAGCCTCGTGCTGGCCCTCTGGCACAGGGTAAACTTTTTCACTGGTCTCCAGTCACACTGATTTCTGATATAACTTACCTTCCTTCTGTAAGATCACCAGTAGGATACATTGTTCAACACTTCAGTGGAGTTATACCAGGAACAGATTTAGCCATTTATATGAAATGATTTTTAAACCTTAAGTGGCACTGTGTTATATAAAAGTAAATTACTTGCAGACTGACAAAGGCTCACCTCTTTGACAAAGGGAATCTGACATAAAGGAAACAGTTCTGCAGTTTTGGTTGAAAATTGCTAAGAAGTGAACAAACTGGAAAGGCAAAAATGCACTAGTTTAATTTCAACAGAGGGTCCTGTGGCACCTTTAAGACTAACAGATGTATTGGAGCATAAGCTTTCGTGGGTGAATGCCCACTTCGTCAGACTGATGGCGAAGTTTAATTTCAACGTTCAACAGCACAGACAGCTAGCTATACATGAGTCACATGCTAATTATAGACCAGGGATCTGCAACCTTTGGCATGCGGCCCATCAGGGAAATCCACTGTCAGGCCGGGACGGTTTGTTTACCTGCAGCGTCTGCAGGTTCAGCTGATCGCAGCTCCGACTGGCCGTGGTTTGCCATTCCAGGCCAATGGAGGCTGCGAGAAGCGGCATGGGCCAAGGGATATGCTGGCCTCTGCTTCCCACAAACAAACAAACCGTCCTGGCCCGACAGCGGATTTCCCAGATGGGCTACGTGCGAAAGGTTGCCGATCCCTGTTATAGACAGAGGCTTTGGGCTGCCAATGTCCCATAGTTGCTTGTCTCCTACTGACATTTTTTTTTTAAGCTGTTTACTCTTCATTTTACCACTGCTGACTTAGGGCTGAACTCTGCTCACAGGTACAAAACATACAGTCAGTGGGAATTGCATGTAGATAATAGAGGCAGAATCTGGCCCCTGAATCTTATGCTTTTGGCATAAAATACACAAGTCGATTTTGCTTTGCCCCAGGTCACCTACGTAGTTATCTCTGTTCATTGGTTGTGACAACAGGAGTACATGGAAGCAAATGCTTATATGCTCTGTTGCTACATGTTGGTGTGTTTAATGGCTTTGCGAGGACATTTTAGCCATGGTGTTGGGGTAGGAATGTTGCCACACTTTGGCCTTCTCCTCATGTAGAGTCTCTGTGAATGATCTGAATTAGTTGTATTAGTCTATAGTTAACAAACTTACAGCTATAAATCCTTGGATTCTTTAATTCATATCACAGACAGGCCTCCCATTTTCATAGTAGTGCTAAGGAGAACCTGCTGAGTTAGCCTACTCAAGCAGACAACCGCAGAAGGGAATAGCAAAAGAGGCACCCGCACTGATTACACCACAAAGGACCACCTGACATGTTTAACTTTTGAAATCATGTAAAATGCTGAAGGGAAACTTCCCTTACTTGTAGCTCTGTTACTCACTCAGTTGCGAAACTGAAGACAACTGAAACAAAAATCTACAAGTTACTTGCAACATCTGAGTTTCCCATTTCCAACTTCTTCAAAACAAATATCAGAATCACCATGCCTTATACCAGTAAGTGTTTACTGAGGTCAGTGCAATAAGTCCAGGATATGTTCTTCTCCTTCCTCTTTAGAAATAGCACATATGTATAAAGAGGTAATCTTTCAAAAAGGATTTAAATTTACAACTAGCACTAACTATGAGATAGCCAGTGCTAATTTACAGACGGCAACTAGATGTGGCTGTAACATTCTGTGCATAGCATCTTGCCCAAAGGGGACTGAGCAATAATCTCAGCAGATTTAAGACAGGATATCATGAACTGGATACTTGGTTCTCACTTAGGAACAGAGGTGTGTTTGAGGTGAGCCAAAGAGTGCATTGTTGGACTAACAAGAGAACCCATTTAATAGTGTTTATGGAACAGTATGACTTGCCTTGAGAGAACAGTGACTGACAACAAAAGGTGACACCACAATTCCATGAAATTCCAACCCAACCCTGTGAAAATCTTACTGACTTAAACTGTTGCACCTGATCATAATAAATTACTTCCCCAATTTCAGCTATGTATATGGCCTTTTCTTGATCTTCTCTAAAGAAGGTGCAGATAATTAATACTAATTAGGCCTAACTCTCTTTGAATCAAGTCCTAACTCTTTGTTAGTCTTAAGAAATACACTGACTAGTATCAATAGTAGGTACATTGCTGAAGTCAGTCTTTTTACATGTGCTCTAGGTTCTGGTACACTGAGGACAACAACATTTATTGAACATAAACATTTTCTCAATGAGATGCCAGAAGCAGCTCCATGTACAATATACAGCTTAACACCATAAAAGCGTTGCAGGCACTGTACATTGTGGTCTGTCGAGGTACATTCAAGTAATTTGAGAAAAAGAAAATTTGTTGCTGTAACCGTCTCTTTGTGGGTCACAACTGAGAACACCAAACAGGACAAACCGCGAGAAATAGGGCAGCTACATCCCAAAACTGGCAGTTATTTTTCCATAAGATATACCAAGCCAGCAATAAAAGTAAACTTCGGTCTCACCACACTGGCTAACAAGAAGTCATAAAAGCAGTTTCCTTAGGTATTCCAGTCCTTGTATCACCCCCCAAAAACAATGGATTTAAAGGTGAGTGGTTCTTTACAATGAGTCTCATCAAATAAAAGGTTCTCCTGATCCCAAAAGACCAGCCACACACCCAGGTCAATATACAACTCAGATCTTACCCCAAAATCATGCTGTTGGTAATCCTTTAGTATCAAAAATCTAAAGGTTTATTCATAAAAAGAAAGAAAGAAAGAAGTGAGAGTTAAAACCGGTTAAAGTAATCAAATATATACAGTAATTGCAAAGTTCTTGGTTCAGGTTGTAGCAGTGATGGAATAAACTGCTGGCTTAAGTCAAGTCTCTGGCTGCTTCCAAAACATTGGAAGGTCCTCAGTCCATTGGTTAGAATGCTCCCATTAGTATAAGTAG
>NW_020664372.1:5115239-5172663 GCF_002925995.2 Terrapene triunguis | reverse complement strand
GCTGCTTGGGGCAGCAAAAAAGCTAGAGCCGGCCCTGGCGATGACATATAGTCCAGGGTGATCTGAACAAGAGGGTAGGTGCTCAACTGGTGGGAGCCAGAGTGTACAGTCTACAGGGTTGCTCTCTACTCATTTGCCATAACTGAATCCTTGTCTGTTTGGGTGAGAACATTAGAGGTTTAACAGTGGCAAGAAAACTTTGACGTGACTTCAGTTGACTCAGCATCGGTGTTACATCATATAGCGGATATCTTGGATTTGTGCATTGCCTTGTGTGCTCTACTCTACTAGCAATGTCCTGACATATATCAGGTAGAACAGTGCCTACAAAGATGCAGAGGCTGTTGACTTGAGTAGACTTAAGGAAGCCTGTAATATATTAGCGGGCAGTGTTAAGTACAGGGTCAAGCTTCTGGAACTCTGGAACCTAAATACTTCAGGGGTCTTAAAGCTTCATCCCAGTAGCTGGTTGCATAGTAATATTTGTGTTAGATTGTCAGCCTAGAAAGAGTTCAGTTTAGCTTTAGGGCTGCCTCTGTGCTTGTCATAGGCTACACTACCAAATAATGTCAGTGTAGTTGCATGGAAAAGCTGAAGGGAAGTTGAAGAAAATCAAGTTCTCCACCTTTGTAGAGCTTTGATTGAGGTTTGTTTCGAATTTTGACTTTGTCTTAAATTAAACTGAAACCTTGTAATTAGATGGGCACATGAGCAGGAGCACAGGAAAGATCACAATATTAGATCATGAGTGAGTCCCATATTTTAGCTAGCTTTTCAGGATGGCACGCACACATTTACATGCCTATCTTGTGACCACAGTTAATGCACCTCCATGCACAACCACAGTAATTTTATACACAAACTGGGCAAAATTACACAACAATTGTGGAGCTATAGATGCTTATGCTCTCTCCTGGATCATTTATGTTCATAGAGTTGAATGCATAACAAGTTTCAAACATTCCTCAATTTAAATCCCCCACATTTTACAACAATGCATTGCACTTCTATAGTGCCTTCCATTTGAGAGTCTCAAAACATTTCTAAACATTTAATTAAGGGATAGAATGTTCCTGTAAAATAGATGTAGCTTAACCCCATTAGATAGATGGGGAAACTGGGGTGCAGAATGGTTAACTGGCTTCCCCAATGCCACACAGCAAACTGGTATCATAATAGGTATATAATCCAGATCTCCTGACTCTCAGTCTTGAGCTCTAACCAATGACTCTCCCCCTCTTCTAAAATCTGCCAATTACGAATGACCTGAAAGAAATGCTATGCCACATCATTACCCTGTGACAAATAGCTACTTCCTTAATCCTAAGAAAATAAGACAGCAGCTATATGGAAGACAAGATTAAAAAAAAAAAAAAAAATCCGTGAGCACTCCAAGAACAAATCAGGGTGCCCACTCTACCATGCTGCCTACTTCTTAACAGCAACTGAATCTGTTAGTGGTCATTAGTTTTTTATTAATATCAGTATCCAAATCTCCTCCAGCTAAAGAAAAAAATATTTTAGGCCAGGACAAAAAGAGACAGTAGCAGATTTCCCTCATTAAATTGCGCATTGGATTCTTATCTGAAGAATGGACTTCTGAAGCTAAGGTTTCATAATCTACACAGTATACATAAGAGTTTGATTAAGATGGATTGGTTTCAATTTAATATTAAAAAGTAACAAGGTACTGCAAAGTAAAGTCTGGAGGATGTCATTAATGATCTGGAGGATGGCGTGGACTGCACTCTCAGCAAGTTTGCAGATGACACTAAACTGGGAGGAGTGGTAGATACGCTGGAGGGTAGGGATAGGATACAGAGGGACCTAGACAAATTAGAGGATTGGGCCAAAAGAAACCCGATGAGGTTCAACAAGGACAAGTGCAGAGTCCTGCACTTAGGACGGAAGAATCCCATGTACTGTTACAGACTAGGGACCGAATGGCTAGGAAGCAGTTCTGCAGAAAAGGACCTAGGGGTTACAGTGGACAAGAAGCTGGATATGAGTCAACAGTGTGCCCTTGTTGCCAAGAAGGCTAACGGCATTTTGGGCTGTATAAGTAGGGCCATTGCCAGCAGATCGAGGGACGTGATCATTTCCCTCTATTCGACATTAGTGAGGCCTCATCTGGAGTACTGTGTCCAGTTTTGGGCCCCACACTACAAGAAGGATGTGGAAAAATTGGAAAGAGTCCAGCAGAGGGCAACAAAAATGATTAGGGGGCTGGAGCACATGACTTATGAGGAGAGGCTGAGGGAACTGGGATTGTTTAGTCTGCAGAAGAGAAGAATGAGGGGGGATTTGATAGCTGCTTTCAACTACCTGAAAGGGGGTTCCAAAGAGGATAGATCTAGACTGTTCTCAGTGATACCTGATGACAGAACAAGGAGTAATGGTCTCAAGTTGCAGTGGGGGAGGTTTAGGATGGATATTAGAAAAAACTTTTTCACTAGGAGGGTGGTGAAGCACTAATGGGTTACCTAGGGAGGTGGTGGAATCTCCTTCCTTAGAGCTTTTTAAGGTCAGGCTTGACAAAGCCCTGGCTGGGATGATTTAGTTGGGAATTGGTCCTGCTTTGAGCAGGGGGTTGGACTAGATGACCGCCTGAGGTCCCTTCCAACCCTGATATTCTATGATTCTATGACCTGAGAAACAGGGCAAGACTATAAGAAATCAGGAGAGAACACCATTAGTGCCATTTTCAGTTACCTGCTCATAGATTTTGCTGAGTTTTCACCTGCGTTTAATTGGTAACAGTTTGTAAACTTCTACAAAGGAAAAATTTGTTTATCCACACATCATCATGGTTCTGAGAAATTTAGTTTTAGAAGTGGTGAGAACTTTATACAAATTGGAGGCCCTCAATTGAGATATTTTTGCCATTTCAAAAGTCCTCAGGCCAGAGAGAGAGAGAGAATGTTACTCTATAGACTGTGGTTAGGGCACCCACCCAGGAAGTGGGTGACTCAGACTCAAGTCCCTTTAGTCCAATTATTTGTTCATTATTTATCCACAGTGGAATAGCTTCAACAGGGGAGCTCAAGGGAGACTTACAATATCCCATATCCCAGTGGTTAGAGCATGCTTCTGAGAGGTGGGAGACGACTGTTCAAATCCTTTCCCTCTCCCAGGCAAAGGAGGGGAATTGAACCTGGGTCTCCCCCATCTTGAGGGAGTACACTAGCCACTAGCTGGAAGTCCTAAGATGGGCACAATCACCTCTTCCTCTCAGTGCTGTTTCAGGTGCAGTGAGGCAGGTAGCTAACGCATTTTCACAAGAAACAGTTTAAGCACTTAAGTCGCCTGACTCCTGGCAAGAGATTCCTGGCTGGGGATCACTAGTAGAGGTAGGCACCTCCCTGTGCCTGAATTTAGGTGTCTATCTCTAGGGTTCAGGGGGGTGGACAGGACACAGGGACTGCAAGGAGCAGCAGAGTGTGTGAACGGTGGATGTGGAGAGTGAGCAGGAGCAGGAGACAGATTTAGGGGGTGCAGGGGGCTAGGGGGTGCAGGAGGGAGGCTGAGTCGGCATAGAGGACAGTGATGGGGTAGGTGGGAGATGGAGGGATTGGATGGCATCTCCCCTAGCCTAAGGGTAGCGGTGGGGATGGGGCGTTCCCTCTAGGATGACCAGATGTCCCGATTTTATAGGGACAATCCCGATTTTGGGGGCTTTTTCTTATATAGGCACCTATTACCCCCCATGCCCGTCCCGATTTTTCACGTTTGCTGTCTGGTCACCCTAGTGCCTGTAGGAAGAGCTGTAACAAGACACTGAATGAAAGATGCACATTCTAGGATTCTCTCTGTACATAATCAGCGATTTTTTAAAAATCACATTGTTGAACAGATTAACCATTAGTGGCAGTTTCCCTGTTGAAGTCAGCAGGGATTAACTCAGGCCCTAATTTTGCTATTTAACCAATATTTTGTGAAAGACAGCTTTAGCCTTCTATCCACAGGCTCCTTTTCATAATCTTCTTCATACATTGAAACACTTTCTGAATTAGCACAGCTAGTGTTTAAATAGAGCACTGAGAAAACAAAGGTCACGCTTTCCAGTGTCATTAATATAGTATTCAGACCACTGATTTTCACTTCATAGGCACGCGCACATGCACACGTGCACACACGCACACCTTATCCAGAAATGACATCCTATAGAACCAGTGAAACGGACTTGGAAAACATTGAAGTTAATTTAGCTTTTTCATTCAGTAAGTGCAGTTATCAATGTTTCTTTATATGCACTCTGTGGATCAACCACCACTACCTTCTTAAACAACCAAACTTTGTACAACTCCCCTATGGGAAAATCCTAGGGTGAAATGCTGGCCCTACTGAAATAAATGGCAAACTTCAATGGGGCCAGACTTTTACCCTATAGTGTATGTAGTAGATGCATTACCAATAGTGTTTTATAGAAATGTAATAGGAGTCTATACAAATTACTTTAAAATTCATATATTTAATAAATTATACCCTTTCTATAGTTTTTTTTAAAAACCACTCTATAGAATTCTACAGAAAAAAGTTCCTTATTTAATTCTGTTGCTTTTAAGGATGCTGTGATTCAATCTATGCTGATAAATGTGTTGTAACAGATGTGCGTTGGACTGATTCCTGAATTAATTCCTACCTCCCCAAAGGGTCCAGGAGGGATCTTCACCTTAAGGCAAGGGATGCAAGTTTGGAACTAACCAGCTGCCAGAGAGGGGAGTCAGCAGCATGATTAATGCTGTTCAAGGTCCTCATTTTTTAAGCAAAGAAAAGCACAATTAAAAATAAAATTAATAAAAGCATAATAATATTTTCCCTTTTTAAAAGCTGAAGGATCCCTTTTTTACTTTCGTCCAAATAATAAAAACACACAAAAACACTACATAGTGGAGCAAAAACATACCATAGGTGTCACTGGTTAAAAGCATTTATATAGTTTCACTCTGAATTTGGAGGATATGTTGACAACTACTCCAGTGAATCTTTCCACTGCTTGTGGGCAGAAGTACCTATGATTGCTGGAACTTTGCAGGGGTCGGCAACCTTTCCAAAGTGGTGTGCCGAGTCTTCATTTATTCACTCTGATTTAAGGTTTCGCGTGCCAGTAATTCATTTTAATGTTTTTAGAAGGGCTCTTTCTATAAGTCTATAATATATAACTAAACTATTGTTGTATGTAAAGTCAATAAGGTTTTTAAAATGTTTAAGAAGCTTCATTTAAAATTAAATTAAAATGCAGAGCCCCCCCCCAGACCGGTGGCCAGGACACGGGCAGTGTGAGTGCCACTGACAAAGGCGGCACGCGTGCCATAGGTTGCCTAGCCCTTAGCATATTGCATGAAATGGCTTCTCTGAGCTGTGATAGTTCAGTGCTTTGACACTTGGGAACAGAGACAACACTGCCACCTACTGTCCTCAAAAAGCATCGGTCTTCCTCTTGCCAGGAGAATCGCAAGTTAAACAAAATCTCCAGCACAGACAATAGGAATCTCTTATCAGACTTTAACGATTCCAATAAATATCAACTATGCCCTTTGCCAAACATCCTGGGACAAATTCTACATCAGGAAAGTCCCTTATAACATTTCAAAAGTAAAATGGGCAACCTCCCTGTCTCTTATTTTGTCACTTAGAAATGCACCTAGACATTAATACTTTTTGCTGGTGCAATGTGTAGTCTTTAAGGGGCAGTGCACTCTCAACCCCATCAATGGGATTTGAGTATGCTCAGCACCTCCCAGGAATGAGGCTCATGGTTTATACTGCTAAAACTATTCCCAAAGGAAGATTTGATGGACAGTGCCAGAAAAATGTAATTTTGCCAGAAAGGAAGAGAATACAGAAGAAAATCAAGATCATGTTATAGCAGGTGAACGAGCAGTGAGAATCTGTTTAACGTTTTTCTATAGCATCTGTCACTATAATATATCTAAGAGCTGAACAACCAGTTTAAATCTGCAAAGCATTGCCCATGGCAGACATCACAGTAGATTCAACCATTACCAGAAAAATGCCTGAAGAGTGTTTACATTCTAAGATCATATGGGAAGTTTCACAGCATTTAGAAGGAAATAGTAAAAGAGCACTAAACAAATAAAAATAATATTTTAAAACTCTCTAGAAATAGGGGACTTGTAATGCATGTTTGTGATGGACAGGAGGCACAGTTTTCAGCAGTGCTAACTCAGTGTGAAAGGCACTCAGAACTGGCAGGGTTGCTGGAGGGCAGCTCAAATAGACTCTTTAACGTTAACTGTAAAGGAGTTAACCTAACAGTTTTAAGAAGCAGACCTGGGACCTACAGACCGCTAAATGAGACTTTACTAGAGACCTCGGTCAGGATCAAAAAGCAGGAATATGAGAAAAATAATGTTTAAATTGACAGTGGTTAGTATGGATCTGCAAAATGGAATCTTGCTTTAAAAACAAACTATTCAAATATTTTAGGGAAAATAACAACGTTGAATAGGGAAAATGGACTTTGAGTTGCATATTCAAAATTTCTCATAGGAGATACACAACTGGAGAGTGAGAAACATACAAAGAGAAATGCATGCAATGTTCACAAAGCAAGCAATTAGACTCACTAAGGAATACGACGATGATGGATACCAATCGTAATACACCATCCACTGCCAAAAGGCAAGGAGCTGGTGCTGTATAGCAATGCAGCCCCATGTCTGCCAGCACCCAGATAGCCGATGACGGCTACCAGTCATACTGCACCGTCTACTGCCAAAAGGCAATTAGCTGCTGCTGTGTAGCAATGCAGTACCACGTCTGCCGGCACCCAGATGACATATGGTGACGGTGAGCTGAGCTGAGCTGAGCGGGCTCCATGCTTGCCGTGGTATGTTGTCTGCAGAGGTAACCCAGGTAAAAAGGCGCGAATCAATTGTCTGCCGTTGCTCTGACGGAGGGGGAGGGGCCTGACATGTACCCAGAACCCCCCGCGACACTGTTTTTGCATCATCAGACATTGGGATCTCAACCCAAAATTCCAATGGGCGGCGGAGACTGCAGGAACTGTGGGATAGCTACCCACAGTGCAACGCTCCGGAAGTCGATGCTAGCCTCAGTACTGTGGACGCGGTCCGCCGACTAGAGCACTTAGAGCATTTTATGTGGGGACACACACAATCGACTGTATAAAACCGATGTCTATAAAACCGGCTTCTATAAATTCGACCTAATTTCATAGTGTAGACATACCCTTAGTCTAATTCTTGATGCTCAGGCATCTGAAAACGCTCTCTGCTCTTACGTCCATCAAGGAGTTGATAGGGGAACCCAGGCCCACCCACTCCCCTGGGTTCCAGCTCAGGGCCCTCAAGCTAGATAAGGGTTCATTGACTCCAGCTATGCCCTGAGCTCCTTCCTACCCTCCCCTGGGTTTCTGGAGGCTCTTCAGCCTGTGGTCTCGTCATCTCATTTTAGGGTGTTGTCCCTGAGTGGCTCTTCAGCAGCTTGCTGGTGGGTGTTCCCTTCTCCATGCTGCTCACTTCTCTGGTAGCTGCCCCACCCCTCCTCTTCCCAGTCCTTTTATCCTCCGAGCTGCCGTGAGGTTGCCAATCAGCCAGCACTGGCAGTGCCTGTGTTAACCTTTTGGTTGCTGGGCCAGCATGGGGTATGTGACACTACACCCCATATTCGTTATAGTAATATTAGTAGGATATGATTATGGCATAATTATGAAGCATTTTGTACAAGATGGGTCATGTAAGGTGTCATTGGAAAAGTTATGATTTGTTGAATATGATTATCCTATTTGTATGCATGTATCATTTTTGTATCTGAAATTATAAATATTGACTATGGATCTGTATTTCAAATGGGCGTTCTCTGGAAAACACCCACAGACAGCCTCTCAGGTACAATAATGAAGAAGCCAGACCGTGCTAATGGCTCATCAACAAAGCCAATAGGCTGTGGAATAGCTTAGCCTTCCTGTAAACGTTTCGGCCAGCCTGTAAGTAATGGCTGCTATGACTCTGCAAGGGCATGTGACCAGGCCACATGACTCTGAACTCCAGTTTGGGTACCTGTATTTTTCCACAAATGGTCTGGGAACCAAGTTTAAAACAAAGGGTTCCCGCCATATGGAAAAGCTATAAAAGGCAGGGAGTGACATCATCTGTTCTTCACTCCCCACAACTCAGCACCTGAGAGAAGCTCTGAAAGAAAAGGACTTGGAATGGGGGTTGGAAGCCCAAACTACAAAGCAAATGCAGCTTGTGCCTTAAGAATCTGCAAGCCTGCTTGTATCATAAGTCAGGGCGAGAAATTGCTAATTCGTATCCAATCTTTCTAGTATTTTAGGCTTAGTTTGCGTTTTTGTTTATTTACTAGGTAATCTGCTTTGACCTGTTTGCTATCACTTATAATCTATCTTTTTTGTAGTTAATAGACTTGTTTTTGCTTTATCTAAACCAGTATGCCTTTGAGTGAAGTGTCTGGGGAAAAATCTCAGCTTGGTTAACACAAGCGTATAGTGCATATCTTTCCCACATCGAGGGGAGGGTGAACTTTATGAGCTTATATTGTACAGATCCCTGTGCAGTTCAAGATGGTACAATTTGGGGTTTATACTCCAGCAAGGGTGCAGGGTGGAGGAACTGGGAAATTGGTCATTGTCTCCTGCCTGTCTTTGAGTCAGGCACTCAGGTAGTTCAGTTTGGGTGTGTAGTGTCACCCAGTGTCGTGATGGGTGACCACAGGGCCTGAAGAGGCTGTGCGTCACCTACAGAGCACTGTAGGAAAGGCCAACCCAGCTGGGAGGTTAGAGGGGTGCAGCAGTTCCCATGGCTCCCAAACTGCACCCCAGGGGTACATATACCCCATGATCTGGTGACACTAGTAACTTTTCATGCTAGTCAAAAGTACAATAAAAAAACCTAACAATGTGACTCTCTTAATATAGCTAAAATTACTAGGCCTTGCCCATCTCTCAAAATGCACATAACCCCCCCCCCAAAAACCAACCCCCCCCCCCCCAAAAACCAGAAACCCAGAAACCACTGAATATGTGATGAAGTGGTAATAGGAAACGTGACTATGAAATTCAGACTTGCAGCGTGGAGATGGAGGGATGGAAGTTAACATACCAGTCATGCTTGTTAAATTACTGAAAGTGTGTGTGCAGCACTAGTAGGCAGAATGTATCAAGCTCTCTCATGTGTTTAGGAATATGTTATTCTCTCTCTCCAGTAGAATAGCTTGAAGGAGTATATGACCACTAACAGACTAACAAACAGAAGACTCTCCTTTAGCTCAAGTGACAGAAGCATATGCTTTAGGAGTAGAAATTCATTAATTATACTCTCATTCTCTGCAAGAGTTTTCTAAGTAACTATGGTATTTCTGCATTATACAATCAAAGATTGAGATTTTCAGACTGATTAGTGGATTTAGCTACATAGCTCCCATTAATTTTGGTGGGAGTTGTGTGGCCAGATCCCCTAGTTGACTTTGAAAATTTCAACTTAGGTTCATTACAGTGGCATGCCACTGTTTATAGCATCAGGTACTGGTGTCTGGGGGCAACGGAAAGGCTGACTATTGAACAGTACAATAAAAGTTTAAATCCTGCAGGAAAACCCAAGATAAGGAACACAAACAGAAGTGCCAGAAAGGAACTAAATAGGAGTGTTACTTTAAGTTGGTGTGATCTATATGGTTTAAACACTAAATATGCTTACTGACAGTACTCAGCTTTGGGTAAGTGAGTCAAAATGTTATTCTGTAGAAGTGCAATGCTGGCAAACCTGTGGCTTTGCTCAGTGGATGGTAAAAGGGTTACACAGAGAGAAACAATCCTGTTCAGCTTAGGGAAACTGGCCATATAGTGCTTTTTTTGCTACCAAATGTGGCTTATAGAATCAGTCACCATAGTTTCTATATATGATACCACCCTGAAGGATCTCAAATTGCTTTGCAAACTTATTACTGACATACAAGTTATGCATCACTGAAACATAGCCACCCATTGCAGAACTCACTTTTAAAAGTTCAAAACTCTTCCTATTAATAACATATTAAAATATTTTTTTCTTTGAATAGCTGTCTAAAGGACTTCCCCTTCACATCTAGCTCTAGGGAGCGCTCTATTCCTGTTTCTGTGGACCTTCTTGCTCCTTACTACTCTGGCTGCCTGAAGCATACCTCATTCAGAACTACTACAGACAAGGTCACTAGGCCTAAGAATTGACCTAGTGCAGTGGTCTCAGGACCCCAAAGTGGGTCTTGACCCTGTTTTAATGGGGTTGCAAGGGCTGGCTTAGACTTTTTGGGGTCTGGGGCCAAAGCCAAAGCTGGAGCGTGAGGGGTTCAGCCCTGCATGATGGGGCTCAGGTTACAAGCCCCCTGCCAGGGGCTGAAGCCCTTGGGCTTCGGCTATGCCCGCCCTCACCCCCCCCCCCCCTGCTCAGGGCGGTGGGGCTTGGGCTTCGGTCCCCCCTCCTGGGGCCATGTAGTAATTTTTATTGTCAGAAGGGGGTCACGGTGCAATGAAGTTTGAGAACCCCTGACCTAGTGTACTTTAACTACTGATACCCATTACACAGCATTCCTCTCCCCCCCTCCATCATTCATTCTATAGGAATTCTTATCATCACTTATTATATCCTTTATTCTTAATTGATAAATAAATAGGTTAGTGCATATGCTTACTCTAAATGACAAAAAGCTATTATCACTATAAAAACAATGAGGTATTGTCTCTAATAGTGTCTGACAAAAGTAAACAGTAAGTTCTAACAAACACGACCAGTTACTTCTATCCAAAGACAGTGAGCCAAATTCTACCCTCACATACGTATTCACTTCCTATTGAAGTCAAGGGAAGTTTCATATCCATATATAAGGGCAGAAGTTGATCCTTAAAGAGGAACAGTGAAGGAGACAGGTCATGTGTTTGGGTTATTTTTGTGTGTCTTGCTCTTTATACAATAAAAGTAATATGAAGCAGCCATAAGAGCACAATGAGATTGAAATAACTATCTTTGCTAACTACATACAGTATGCAAGACCAGTCTACATACATATACTGTTGTTCTGGCAGGGTTCTGGTGGCTTTTGAAACATAGCAGACGGTGAGAGCCACGAGAGGGCTTGCTAACTATTTAAAGAGTGTGTAGCCTACATGCTACAGTCATGCTGCTGTTTCTATTTTATGTTTTGTTTCTTTTCTTCCCTTCTCCTCTCCCCACCCCAACAAGATTTGTTCTCAGCTGTTTTGTTTTTAACTTTTCTTTTTCTGGCTTTGACAAGAGGCTCTTTTGTTATCCCTTGAGCTTTTTGTCACTTTTCTTGCGGGCTTCATTTACAGTCTCTGCCCTTTAGTTAATCTTCCTTTTTACCAGAAGCCATCCTGCAATCTCATCCTGTCTCTGTGTGACTTAATGTCCCTAGTCTGTTTCAAGGCTTAAGAAGAATGGATTTCTCTTTTTGCTTTATTTGTGTGTGTAGCATAATTTTTTAAAAATGACATTAAATAAAATATTCCATTCTCCAGAGCTGTCAGTCCAGCATTTACATAAGCACAACATTCACATAAACATTTTAAAGTTAAAATAAAACAGAGCCTTTCCCTTAACAGAACACCCTCAAGCTAATAAGAAGCTGTAGCAGTGACATACAATCAAACATCATTTTGTGGCACATATCACAGGCATGCGTACATGCACGTATATATAAGCATGAAGAGTCTGAGGCCATGTCTACACATACAGCGCTGCAGCTGTGCCACTACAGCACGTCTGATGAAGACACTGTATGACGACCTCCTCTGTGAACGGCAGCTCTGTGAACGACAGAAGCTATGTTGTTGGGAGAAACTCTCCCACTGATGTAGCGCTGTGCACACGAGCACTTATGCTGGTGTAACTTATGTCACTCAGAGGGATTGTTTATTCACAACCCTGAGCGACATAAGTTATCATAAGCTATAGAGTAGACATAACTTGATTTTCAGACCAGACTCAAACTGGCTTCCCTTTTTGCACCTGCAACTATTTACAGGTGCAGCTAAGACAGTTTATGTGCCTCACTGAGTGAACCCACATATCAGATAATTATATGTCCAAGTGATCTTAATTTTGTCATTAACTTGCAGGTGCTAGCTAGTCAATGGAAATGAGAGGTGTTGGGGCCTAACTCTGTTTGGGATTTGTAATCTGTACCTTCTCCTGGAGTTATGAGTCTAAGATGTTCTTTTGTAAGAAATGCCATAGCAGCAGCAACAACTGTAGCCCAATGTTTACAGCACTGTAAATATAGAAGACTTGGGTTTAGTTCCCCCTCTCTGCCTGCAGTGGAAAAGGGATATGAACTTGAGTGAATGCCCTCACCGGTGGGATATCCTGGTATGGGTTTCTCAGTCTATCCTGTTGAAACTGTTCCCCTGTGCATAAATAAATATGCATTGCGCTAGCAAGAGTCTGAGTGACTCTGTAGTCCAGTTGTTAGCGCACTTGCATAAGCAGTGGGAGATCCCTGTTCAAATCAGTTCCTTGCCTCAGGTGGAGGAATGAATTAAACCTGAATTTGTTAGAGTATATCTACACTGCTGCTGGAAGTGAGCCTCTCAGCAGACAGATGTGTGCTACAAACACCAAGGTGGAGACTCTGGCTCTCTAGCCCACCTGACACCCTAGGCCTGAGAGCCTGAACTTCAGAGCTGGAACATGTGGATTGCTATTTTAGTACGCTAACTCGAGCCCCTCTAGCGCAAGTCTGTCTACCCAGGGACGGAGGCAGGCTTGCTCCCAACTGAAGTGTAGACATCTCCCCCACATCCTGGGTGAGTGTGGTGTAAGCACTGGGCTAAAGGTTATAAGGGGGCCTCCTCACAACTCATCTGCTAGATTGGGCCCAAAAGGCAAGATAGATGAGGGAATGCCTAGTTTGCAAATCTCACTGGGGCCTGGGAACTGAGTTACCATTCTGTCTGGTGGTCACTGAGGGTACTCAGAGGGAGTTAATACAACTCTGAACTGTGTTAACTGCTGACTAGAGTTTCACACACAAAATCTGGTGGGTCTGTATGGGACAGTGATTCAGAGAGGGGCTGGATGCTCTCAGTGCTACCCTGCGGATTACTGATTTCCCTCTCCCCCCCTCCATCGGGTTCTGAGAGGAGCTGATGTTCCAGAGATGACATCTCCTCTCCACATTGGCAGTGGGAGCTCTACCTACGGAGGTTAGAGCTCCAGATCACTATTAAGGTTCTATCTGATTGTCAATTGTGATAAAAATATTTGGGGTCTGTTCAATGCATGACTTATGTAAAATATTTTTTCATAATGTCTGGCCTTTTTACAACATGCCATCAGATAAAGTCAAATGCTCTCAATATTCTTTATTGATGCACAGGGGATGAATATGCAGATAACTTCCACTATTACTCCTGTGAAATCTATAAACACTCTCATGTTAGCTGTGGAGCCATATAAAGCAGTTTGGGCGGCGGGGGGGGGGGGTTTGCAAGAAGTGATCTATTTTTTTTTTTTTTGGTTCAGATAACTTATACTTCAATTTTTTTGCCACCATATACCCAACACTTGGGTACAATGTCAGAGATTTTATGAACAGCCTACTTAATGGCCATCTGTGAATACTACCGATGATGTTAATGTGCTATTCAACTGAAGATAATGGGCGGTTTTGACTGTAAAAGTCAAACCTACAGAACTTCAATTATTTCAAGAGCACAGATATTGTCAGAACCATCAAAATACAAAACTCTAACAATCCCCAAGCTTTAGCAATTAAACTGTGCATGTTTTCACTTACTGGATGAACTGCAGGAGATAAGGGAATCCTTATTGTCACCTCCACCACTTCATTCTTTAACCATGCATTGTCAAGCTTAAAATAGTGACACTCGATAAGCCTTCAGTTCAGTAAATAGCCCTATTCATCTAGTAGCATTTTCTGTAGTTAGTAAAAGTTAAATATTTTGCTTCAGAAGCAATTCAAGCATATTGAAAGGTGCCATCTGCTAATTAAAGTAATAGAAAACAGTAAAATCATACGCAACACGTCTTTATTTGTGAAACATTAGACACTAACCTCCATATTGGTATAGGAGCAGAGGGTCAAGTTTATTTTTTTGTCAATTCTAATGGGGAAATCTCTGGATGTAGTTACACTAGCTAATTTACAGCTATTCTTATGATAAAAAAGGTTATAATTTTCTCTTTACTATAGATGTTCTGTTGTCAATGGTTTGGAGCTTTGAGCCAACTTCCATTTTGGCTGCAACTTAAATCTCATACCACTAGGTGCTACCCTTTCTCTATCATAAGTGAATCTGCTTTATGAAGAAGACTGTTCTGAGTGAAAACTAATCTTGATTCCCAGTTTCCTCTGTGCTATCTGAATACAATTAGACTTCTGATTTTTATTAATGATTATTGGTGGGGAACATGCTGGAAACATCCTTCTAAGCTCTGATACAAGAATTAAAAAACCCCAATTAAATCAATATCACTTGACATAGTGTTACATCTTTCCTATAATGTAACCAGTAAAATTATTGGAACACAGATTAAAATAGCACAGACAGTCCTGATACGACGCTAACAATAACAAACAAAAATACTTGCTGGTCTTCTTTCAAGTCACTGTTACTCATTTGGAAATGACGGGTCACTATACAACTAAAGAAGTTCACAGACTTGTTTATCTTTACAGAACCCAGGCTGTCCATTACTCCATATTTAGCTCTTTTAAATGATGATGTATATTTCCTAATAAGACATTTTGTTCCAAATGTAGCATTTTGAGTGTTATATCTACTAATACTCTAATTGTGTCTCCTACGTAAAATGAAATGAGTGTAAAATACTGAGATTATGATAGTGTTGTGCAACCAAGCGACTGAATATTTATCTGCTGTATCAATGTGATGTATTTGTTATCCATTTTTAAAATAGCTTATTTGAAGTGGAATCCAATTCCATTTCATGGAAATATTTCAAAGTGGGAGAGAAGAGATGGAAAATGATGATACTCCATTCCTACCCAAGATTCACCAGCTTGAACTAGTGAAGAGAATGTTGAAATAGCTACTGTCCCTTTCTTTTCAGGATATATTAGAACAACCGAAAGCAATCCCACTTGGAAAATACACAGAGAGTGTAATATTTTTGAACAGACATTGCTTTACAATTGTGTCTATAGCTCTAGATATCATGATGTGAAGCACATTTATCACATAAAACGATCGCTATTTCACCGAGACAGGCTTCAAACACAACTTGTTTCATGGTCCAGTATTTTGTGATACAGTCTGTACTAGCAGAGGCTTCCCCTTAGAAGACTCTTTCTTCACTTTATAGATACCATACCACACTCTGCATATGTCCTGGTTTATACTACATTTTACTGTATTTTACCACCTTGTACCCAGAGATAGTTAGCCTTCTGTGGCAGGGATCTGGATAAATTTGTCTGGCACAACTCCCATCCCTTAGTGTGCAGTGCCATGTACTCAAAACAGTGCTACATAATGATACAGTGAACCAGTCAAATGCTGCTTCCTAGCAGGTGCTAGGTTTGGAAACAATGAACATTTATAAGGGGTAGCATGTGAGGGAGCAATATAACTCATTAATTTGTGCAACTGCTAGAGAAATAAGCCTAAAATTAGTTATGCTCTAGCCCTATTAACCTAATAAATAGGTTGCAATATGCTTTTGTTAACATATTTTAAAGCCCACGAGAAACACGGAGAAAGCCACAGTTTATTGAAAGGTAAACTGAGCACCCCATTTATGCTGATTCAAATATTTGAAAATCTATATATTCTATTGTAAGCTCTGTTATAAATAATAGATCTTGCCAGCATTATGTGTTCTCACTTTCTGGATGCAGAGCTCAATCACAAGGCTCTCAAAACATTGCCCACACTGGAGAAGATTAGTTTAAAATATGAATTAGTGGGAATCTCTAGAAAGTGATCTCAAAACACTGAGGGTGCAGTTGTAGGAAGATACTAGTTTAAGAGAAGGAGAGTCAGTATCAACCATCCCCTAAAATGTTGCCAGTTAACTATAATATGAAAATCTAGTGTACATATATTCAGGGTCAAATGGTTCTAATACAATTCAAGAAAAACCCCTTTCTAACCAGCAAACAGATACAATAAGTACTGTAATACAATTAATCTTTTTTCCTCATAAAAAACAATGCCAAAACCATTTTACAGTTACATGGGTAGCAGATCAATTCAAGGTTCTTTTCCTGCTTTTGCCATGACAATGCTATCAGACCAAAAACCAACAGCAAATTCTTTAATTTAAAATCAAATGAGATTAACATTTTGCATTGTTACCCACAACAATGAAAATTTATTGGTGGTTTAATGACCCTTTGGTAGCCAACATTTTACCAAATAAAAAGTAATAGGACTGTCTTAAAAAAAAAAAAGTTTTCTTTGTTCAACTTTTTCTTTCCTCAACATTTCCTGTCTCTGTTTTCTTCAGACTAGATTTGCTATATGTTCACTTCAAGTGATGGTTTTGCCAAGCCTATTCTTGATTCCTTTCTTAGTCCAAAATACCTTTTCTGATTCTCTGTCGCTTCAGCATTTTCCTTGCCAGCCAGTTTTTTCATTAATCATTCTTTCTATATATACCCACCTGTTTCTTAACTGTTTTTCTTTTCCTTTGTAAAATGCCTCCCTTTTGAGCTAACCTCCCCCTAAACACTCTCTTCTCTTAAGCCTTTCTAAAGTCTCTTCTTTCTCCATGCCCTCCCCCCCCCATGGACCTCCAAACCTATGAATGCCCACAACAAGTTTACATCTGAGATACCTACAGAGTGTATTGCTGCTGCTATAACACTCCTCAAACTTTCATGCCTATTCAGTTATTCTCTGCTGAAAGACAGAAAGAGCACTTTCACTCCCAGAGGAAAACAGCTGAGAAGCTGGAAGCAGTGACTATCTCTGCTGTTGCTTGCAATGCCCATGACATAAACCAATATGTATGAAATTCAATGGAGGTAATTTACAATCAAAAGAAAATCAAAAACAAACTTCAACCAATGCATTTAAAATATATATGCATGTATTGTACAAAAACCTAATCAAATGAATCAATGCTAAATCAGAGCTATAACATCACCTGATTAAATACATACATTCACACAGCCCTACATGTGTCGTCTTGTAATTAAAGTACTGGTTTGTGTGTTCTACCTCTACAGGATGGAATATATCAGACCTACTCAAATGTTTATCATTTTGATATTGTCTCATTCTCTACTGACTGAATCAAGGACTGACATGAGGATTACCCCCATCCCATCATAGCTATCAGCCAAGGGAAATTCTTCATTCATTCAAGTGGCAAAGTCCTATGTATTAGAGAAGAAGATTGTAAATTCTGTTCCCTCGGTCATAAGACTGGCACCTTTGGTATCTGTACCTACGTCACCACCATTCATGAATATAACAAACATGCTGCAGTACTGAAATTCAGTATTGGCTTTCTTAGAACTTGCGTGCGTGACATTAGGGATCAATGTGACAAAATACAGAAACTACCAAAGAATTTATTTGTTGAACTATGTGGTGAACTACTTGTGGACTATATCCTGCTTCAGCACTGATGGTACAACAGTAAGTGTTTTTACAGATGCCACCATTTTAAAGAGCAATAGACATTTATTATGAAAATGACAAGTCTTAACTCCACAGAAATGCACTGGACTAGAGAAAAATACATGAAAATATAGACTACATGTTCATGTAGGAAATACATTTTCTTTAACAACAAAAAAAGGTGGCTGGTTGAGGAACATACTTCTCATGGTGTCAGGGCCCCAGGGGGAGATACAAGTTTGGACAAAAGCTTAACAAAGACTAGTGCAGCAAGCTCCCTGAATGATGTGGGATTAATTACTTCACCATCATTAACACTTTTAATATTATTTTTACGATTCTGCATTTGTGATGTAAATAAATTAAAACAATGAAAATGAGACAACACCAATTGTGTGAAAAGGAGATAATTTGACTGAGGGATGTCCTTCATCAGGAGCAGATGAGAGGCATTGGGTATAGGGATGTATGGAAACAGCTTTGACCGGTGGCAATCATTATTTGCAGTACCAACCCAAAATAAATGCCTGAAGTTTATTCATAACATTTAGGAACTTTGCATTACATTGTGCTATACATATCCAAAGTACTGTACAGCCATTAAATCCTGATTCCTGCCTGAGCTGTGTAAGGTAAGCGGCTAACTACTTTGATGATGTTTAGATGGATGAGCAAGTGATCCCAAGTACAAACATTTTCCCAGTGAATCTCAGGCCGGAGCCACATTTGGAAAAGGGACCCGGCTTTGCAGGGGATTAGGAAAGAGACACAGGGGCTCTGTAGTCTCCCTTGTAATTGGGGAAGGGAGGGTACGTCAGTGTAAATCCACCCCCTTTCGCTCCGTCTGAGTGAGAGTCTCTGCGCTCAGCTCTGCCTCCCAGCCACCCTCCCACGCCTCCTGCGAGGTGCAGCAGCTCTACATAAACACAGCCCCGCTGCTAGCGCAGGGGACTCGCCTCTCAGCCTGACCCAGGAGGCTCGCCCAGCGGGCAGCACGGGGGAAATAAGCGAGGCGAGGTGAGGCGGCGGCTCCTTCAGCACTTGGCGTGAGGCGCGGCGGCAGCTCAGCCCGCGCCCGCAGAGAGGGAAGGGGCCAGAGGAGACGCTGCCCGCGCCCGCAGTGAGCGGCTCTGCCAGCGCGGAGCAGAGGACGGCGCAAGGGGCCGAGAGGCGGCGGCTCTTCCCACGGCCGGCGGGAGGAGAGGCGGCTGCACCCCGCCACCCGCCGGAGTAGGGGCAGGAGGCGGCAGCGGGCTCGCTCCGGGATGGCCCTGGCGGACAGCGCCCGGGGGTTGCCGAACGGGGGCGGCGTGTCCCCAGCGGCGGGGCCGGGCTCGGGGGCCGCGGGCTCGTCCGCCTTCCCGGAGATCGTGGAGCTGAACGTGGGCGGGCAGGTGTATGTGACGCGGCGCGGCACGGTGGTGTCGGTGCGGGACTCGCTGCTCTGGCGCATGTTCTCGCAGCAGCAGCCCGGCGAGCTGCCCCGGGACAGCAAAGGCCGCTTCTTCCTCGACCGCGACGGCTTCCTCTTCCGCTACATCCTGGACTACCTGCGGGACCTGCAGCTGGTGCTGCCCGAGCACTTCCCCGAGCGCAGCCGCCTGCAGCGGGAGGCCGAGTACTTCCAGCTGCCCGAGCTGGCGCGCCGCCTGGCGCAGGGCCGGGGGGCGGCCGGCGGGGGGACGCGCCCCGCCGCCCTGAACCGCGACGGCTCCCTCTGCGCCGACGAGCCCCCGTCCCTGCTCGGCTACCTGGAGGCGGAGCCGCCCGAGGCTGGGGGCGCCGCCTCGGCCCCGTCGCCCACCTCCAGCCGCAGCCCCTCCGGCGGCCCGCTGCTCACCCCGTCGCAGTCCCTGGACGGCGGGGCGGGGCGGCGCTCGGGCTACATCACCATCGGCTACCGCGGCTCCTACACCATCGGGCGGGAGGCGCAGGCCGACGCCAAGTTCCGGCGGGTGGCGCGTATCACCGTGTGCGGCAAGACCGCGCTGGCCAAGGAGGTGTTCGGCGAGACGCTGAACGAGAGCCGCGACCCCGACCGGCCCCCCGAGCGCTACACCGCCCGCTACTACCTCAAGTTCAACTTCCTGGAGCAGGCCTTCGACCGCCTCTCCGAGGCCGGCTTCCGCATGGCCGCCTGCTCCTCCACCGGCACCTGCGCCTTCGCGTCCGAGCAGGGCGGCCCCGCCGACGACAAGATCTGGACCAGCTACACCGAGTACGTGTTCTGCAGGGACTGAGCCGGCAGACACGCCGGGGCAGGCCGCCCTGTGCGCCCCCAACCCCTCACACACAGCGCCCTCCATCAGCCTCTGCCCTACACTCCCCCCATGCCCCCAGCTGTGTGCCAGCCCCTCCTTCCCCACCCCCCGCACAGGAGATGTTCCAAACTCTGTCTGTCTCCTCTCCACCCCTCAGACCCAGGGGGTGAGGGGAGCTCCCTCTCCCTTACGCCCAGAGACTCTCTTCCCACGAACTGGGCACCATACCCCACTGAGAAGGGGGGGGGGGGAATACCTTCTCCATGTTTTAACTTCTCCTCCCATCCCATCCCCATGTTTTAACTTCTCCTCCTTGTCCCTGCTCAGCAACCTTGCAGATTTACAACTGCCCACCCAACTATGAAATGGTGAGTGGGACAGCTATCTGTGATGATGGGTTATCCCTCTTGCTCATGATTTTCCTCCAGGAGGTGTGTGAGATTGGGGGCTGGGAATGACTGATCCTCCAGGACCAATTACTTCCTTATCCCTTCCTACTCCATCTCTATCCTTCCCCAAAGCCCTGAACTTAGAAGCTCTTGAACTGGATCAAGTGTGTGTGGCTGGTGAAGGTGGCTGATGGTCAAGGACAAGTATCAAACCAAGTACTCTGGATTACCAACCACTTGAACTGTTAAACCAACTTGGAAGAACAATGTCTATCCTCACTAGATATAAAGCAACAATTTCTTGAAAACTTACAGTGCTTGTGAATCATAACTTTCATAGGTGGTGTAAAATCCTTAGTGTCACAAAGTTACCATATACAGGAACTACATAAAAATCCATTGCACGTTCCTTAAACTCCTTTAAAGTGGATTGGTGTGACATAAACCAGGCTGGTCAGAGAGGAGGTAGAGTGCCTGTTTCCTATGAAAGTGAGATTTTTAGATGTTGAAGTGATATAAGTTTACAAATCCAAGTAAAAACAAGTGAATCCTGCTTGCTACTTTCAGTGTTGTCATGTTAGCACTATATAATTGTTGAAGCTGACTGAAATGCTTCCTCAAATGGCTTTCTTAACAAAATAAATATTGATTTTTAGTTTTTTGTAGCAGTATTATCAGAGAAATCACACTGCTAAGTAACATTTCCTAGGCATAATAAGTACTTTCTCAAAAAAGGTACAGAACTAAACGCAGCCCCAACAAAAACAGGAGCAACAATCATTCCTTCAATGGGAGTTACCCCTCCTTACAGTAGTGCTGAACTTAGTCTATATAAGCTAACAAGTTTAGAACTGCTTCTCTTCTAGAGGAAGCAGCCATAGCTTTCTGTGGAAGAACAACATACTATATAAGCACAAGCTTTTGTAATAAATGAAGGTTTAGCCTCTCTTTTTAATAAGCAGCTAAGGATCTGAGTACAAAAGCACTTTACACTTCTTGAATTTTAAAACATGAGTTCTCTATTCAAGCTTCAACAAAACAATTACACCTTTTTAACCATCCTAAGCATTCAAGGACTTTAATGGTGCATATTAAAGTTTGAGGTTGCAAAGATAAAACTGCGGTTTAATTGATTGTCCTGACTCTTGTATTTAGAGATATTACTAGCATTTACAATCTAACCAAAGAGTTTCACATTGGGATTTCATTTTTAAACCTTCTTTCCTTTTTACAAAGCTATAGCTTCAGATCTATGAATCTATAATATGAAACCTTTTTATTTAAGCAATGTTCATCAATTTGAGTTCCAGTGCTCTCTTTTCGCCACCTAGTCTTTAACAAAAGGCATGCATGAGAGTAATACTGAAAATAATTTGCAGTCTTAGTTTTTTAATACATTAAAGTAGAGTTTATCCATGTGATTAAGCTGAAAATATACATGAGAGAACAGGTATTGTCCAGTTGTAGATAATTGTAATATATTTTTAAAAGTGAAATATACATTTCAAATTAGATGAGCAATAATAAGATAGTAGTGGGAGGCCAGTGCACCAGAAAATAGAATGAAAGCTGGTTGTCCTATGCCTTATTCTAAGCTGATTTATTTGTGCATATTTTATCTATACCACAAGTGAAAGGATATTGATCACAGCTACTAAGTATTTACAATGTCATTCTTAAGTCAAGGACTGTCTTTTTCTAGTTTCTGTTAAGTAACTTTCTCTGAAGTATGTTTTTTAAAACTTTGTATAAAATGGGTTTTCAGTAAGTGTTTAAATTTAGCTCCAGCTAGTTTTTTTTTTTAAAAGAACCTTGTACTATGGCTTAATAAATCCATCATAGGAGTTATGAATGGAGGACCGTTAAATTGAATTTGAGATTTAGTGTATATACACTATATAAACATTTTACACGAATCATTTAGTTTTATATTCATTTTAGTGCTACAAAATTTCATAAAGCATATCTAGCCTGAACACTTGCATATTATTCTGTATACAATATGGTAATGTTTTGATCCATTTCTTATACCTGTTTCTATGGAAAAAACTAAGTATGAATATCAACATAATTGTAGAACTAAGTTTGTCTACACTTATTTGCTTGAATGTGAATTATACCTAAACTTCCTGTTGGCTAGATGCCCCCTTAAAATGAAGATACCTGTATTTTGATCAGTGTCTGTTTAATTGCTAGCAGATGACCCAGAAGCACATATGATTATTTAAAAAAAGAATGGGTGTAATAAAAACACAAACTAATCATTTTTTCTAATCTTTGTGTTTGTGATATTAAAGACTAGCCAGTGACTAGTAGTGAGATATGGAGCTTTTCACTTAAAGGTCACTGGTTCTAATCTGGACACAGGTTGGTAGTGACCTAAAGTAATTAGCTGTTTGATAGCTACCATAGTTATTGGTAGTCTATGTAAAAAATGAGTTGGTAATTGCAGTCAAATTCCTAGTGAGCAATCTTCCACTGGACAAGTTACTGACTCTTGCTGTCTCTCAGAGAGCGTAAGGAGTGAGTGGATGTGGTTGCCTTGAGAGGTAGTCTCTCTCCAGGTTAATGTGGAGGCATGCTAATGGAGCACTGTATACATTTCTGGAATTACTGTTGCTCACCCTTTGCCCGTTCTGTGAATAAATACAAGTCTGATACTATTAATGAGAACTAACTTTTTTTTTAAAGGCAGTCTCTTAATTAGAAATGAAGGCACAGGTACCATACTTATTAGTCCTATGTGTCATAGATGGTATCTTTACAACAAATGTTTGATAGGATGTTTATATTTTTATACATGTAGATAATTAGCCATATAGTCATCCCTTTTTCACATTGTATAGTGTTGGAAACAGACATCCTTCTAGGAAGATGTTACAGACCAAATTAAATTCTTGTTCTTTTGATACTAACTTAGTCATGTTATTTATACTGTCCTTGTCTCTAACGGGAGTAAAATCTGCATGATGACATTACCCTTACTTTATATTTAACAGCATTAGGTTCACATCTTCAGCAAAGCTTCCTAACGAGTCGGTAAAACTGAAACATGGAGCAAGGGATAGTATGTGTATAGTGCTGTTTCTCTAAGGACATTCATGATGATGTGTATAAAGATTAGTAATGCTGATAAAGAGGACACGTGTGACATGTTCTCTTTAAGATACACAAGAAACTATTATGGTGCCAACTTTGGTGATAGGCACCATCCATCAGTTTAGAAGAAACCTTGATTATTCAGTAGCTTAATTTGGATAATATAATATAACTGGCCAGCTGAGATATTAACATTAGGAATTCAGGCAATATTAATGTAATTAGTAACTATTATAATACTGACCTCTAAAAAGGAAAAGGTGTTGAGAGCATCTCATGACAAATTTTGTTTGGATTCATTAAAAATGCAATAAAAGCTTTGCTGCACCATTGGAAGAGTGACTTTATTAACTACTGCTGATATCTCTATAATGCGTATTTTAATGTAATGGAAGTGAATTTTGTCTGATTCATGGAAGATTAGTCATTAATTGATAGTAAAAATCCAATTTTTCCATTACTGTGAAGCATTTGGATATTTAAGGGATTTTTTTTAGCTGTCCTGTTGAAGATTTTAAAGAATCCAACTACTGTTCTTTGATAAAATACATCTAAGTCATCTGATTCAGCTGCCTCACGATATTTTAAAGTGTTTCATTATGACAGCAATAATAGTAGAAAAATATTGACTGTAGTCAGTTTCTGGCATTGTTAAAGTAGAACTTTTTGCTGAAGTGGAACAATGGCAATCCAGGAATGCTAACTAAGGGTGGGGGAGATTCTATGTTGTGTTCCCAAGCAGCACAGCATACAACTCTCAGCCAAAGAAGTGGGTGGACTAAAATAGCTTTAAGTTACTTTTATGCTTCCAGGGGGCTGGAGAGGCTCCTGGCATACAAAGCCTTTGGGATTCTCTCTAAGTTACAGTAGTCTCCCCCATGCTGCTCAATATCTCTCTTGCCTAGCCCTATACCATGGCTTATGAGGGGGGTCATTGGAGGGCAGCCATACAACTGTCTGCTACAATGTCTGCAGTGGGGGAATCTATCAAATAGGGGCTTTTAAGGCCCTTTTATGCCACTCTAACCTCTTTTCACCAAGTAAAAGGGCTGGAGTGCAGTTGAGCATCTCATCCAGGTCAGTATATTTCTGCAAACTGTCCTCTAAGCTTTCATTTATCCCTGTGGTTGACTCATCTGTTTTTTTAAGAGCTTCAATTTAGGCCTCAGTTTTCTTGATGCAAATGCTAGTGTTTACCTTCTTCATTTGTAGGAGTCAGTTAAGTTTGCAAATACTAGCATTTTAGTTCTGCAAAATTAAAGGATATGTTTATAAATTGGTCCCAATGGGTTTGTCCTGCTAGGTGACTAGAACTAAGCCTAGATTTCTAGCCTTGAGTCACAATTATGGTAATTTAAATGTCAATACCACTATCACATCTAATCTATGGGAACCATGCATATATTCCATGCAGCTGAGTTAATCAAATATAAAATTAATCACATTCTCTTTTGTTTGCTCACATAAACAAGAGGCTAGATCCACAAAGGGGTTTAGGCACTTAACTGCCACTTTAGGTGCTCAAGTCCAAAATGTAGATTCTCAATGCCTGCTCAGCTGCCACTTGGCCCTATAGGCTCCTAAATTTGTGTTGGCGGGTATGCGCACAGCCACCAAAGTCTTAATGCCTGGTGCTTAACCCCATGCCTTAGTCCCAGCTGCCCCTTGAGGGGCAGGGCTTAGGTCACACCTAGTTCCTTAGCATTTCCTTCAGACTAGCTTAGGTGGTTCCATGCTTAGCTTGCTGGTGTAAATATTGGGGCTGCTCAGTAATGGAGTTCAAACCCTTAAAGCAGGGATTGGCAACCTTTGGCACGTGGCTCGCCAGGGTAAGCACCCTGGCGGGCCGGGCCGGTTTCTTTACCTGCTGCATCTGCAGGTTTGGCCAATTGTGGCTCCCACTGGCCGCGGTTCACCATCCCAGGCCAATGTGGGCTGCGGGAAGCGGCGTGGGCTGAGGGATGTGCTGGCCGCCGTTTCCCACCGCCCCCTTTGGCCTGGAGCGGCGAACGGGCCAGTGGGAGTCGTGATTGGCCGAACCTGCGGACGCGGCAGGTAAACAAACCAGCCCAGCCCGCCAGGGTGTTTACCCTGGCGAGCTGCGTGCCAAAGGTTGCCGATCCCTGCCTTAAGGTATCACAGGTACCCCAAGTTGGAGGCAAGTACTGTAGGTGCTTCAACAGCTAGGCATTGTAGGCACTAGCCCTGGTGGGACTCAATAGCAACCCAGCCACATGACTAAGGGAAATATTATTTTATTTGGGCTGGCAGGAAAAGGAAAGGTTGCAAATACCCTAGGTACAGAGACTTAAACAGTTACAGTTTAAAGAGAAAAATAGTGGTTCCTGTATGGGCCCCTAGCGCAGTCCAGTTGAGAGTTAGGGCTCTTCAAGTCTAGTCCCTGGGTGTCCTCTCCAGTCCAGTCTGTATTCAAGCAAATACGAGCTTGTGGGTTTCCGAGCCAGGTTCAGTTAGTGTCTCTCATTGGGTCCCCTTTGCACTGGCTTCCTTCCCAGTCACTGCTACTTTCCCCACAGACCTGCACCCAAGTGTAATACTGATGAGAAGTGCAGTCGGCAAAGTAACTGAAATACTTCCCTGATGGATTGTATTTTCTAAACGGACAACCTTCCCTAAATTCTCAATTACTTAGGGACAATCTTCACTCCTTGATATATTTTGCTTTCCACAACCAACTCTCTGTACAACTTTTCATGAGTGATGTACCCAAATACTTGGATGTTAATAGCTAAACTGTATTGTTAAATTTATTCACCTAAATTTGGGTTATTGCTGATTATGCACTATATGTATCTTATGACTTTTAAAACAAACTTTGTATTTGTGGATAATCTAAGCACAATTCCCAGATGTGCAGACACTCTTTTCTTAACCTGTGTATTATATACACCTCTACACCGATACGTGACCCGATATAACACGAATTCGGATATAATGTGGCAAAGCAGAGCTCTGGGGGGCGGGGCTGCGCGCTCCGGCGGATCAGCATGTCAGGCTCCGACACGCTGCTCTGAGCGGCGTGTTAAGGGTGCCGGGCCGGTGCCGAGGGGTTGGATAAGGGGCAGAGGATCTCGGGGGGGCGGTCAGGGGACAGAGAGCAGGGGGGGTTGGATGGTTCGGAGGTTGTGGGGGTGGGGCGGTCAGGGGACGGGGAACGGGGGCGTTGGATAGGGCGTGGGAGTCCTGGGGGTGATTAGGGATGGGGAGGGTCTCTGGAGGGGGCGGTCAGGGGACAAGGAGCAGGGGGGCTTGGATAGGGGTGGGGTTTTGGGAGGGGTGGTTAGGGGCAGGGGGTCTCTGGAGGGGGTATTCAGGGGACAAGGAGCGGGGTGGGGTTGGATGGGTTGGGAGTTCTGAGGTCAGTCAGGGGGTGGGAAGTAGGTGGAGGTCAGATAGGGGGTGGGGCCAGACATGTTTGCTGACTATTAATAATGGAAATGCTCGAGGCCAAAGCAAGTTCGATATAACACGGTTTCACCTATAACGCGGTAAGATTTTTTGGCTCCCGAGGACCGCATTATATCGGGGTAGAGGTGTAATTTAACATTTGCTTTAATACATTTTTTAAATCTGGCACTCACAGCCCTCCGTACGCAGCTCTGCATATGGTTCCTGAAATCTTTTCTGCCTCCAGCTTCCTGGCTATCCTTGAAGCCTCTGCATCCAAACAGAGCCAAGCTAATTCCTGGTTCAGGGCCTTTCCTTGCCAGAAGAAGGGGATACACAATGGTGACAGAGATGATGGGACTTGTAGTCCTCTGGTTAGCAGCTCCATCACTGGCTTCTCTGAATACTATTCTTAAGTGTCTAACTCTTCCCATGCATTGTACAGTGTTGCCAACTCTCATGATTTTGTCACGAGTCTCATGATAATTATTTTCCTTAAAGCCCTTGCCCCTGGAGTCAAGTGGATATGTGATGATTTCAGCCTTCATTCTTCATTCTTAAAGAAAAAGTAAGTTTTCAGTCCTCGTGGCTGTGGAGAAAGCTTCAAAATGTGACCCAATGGTCAAAACTAAAGGGTCAAAAAGCAGAAGGCAAATAAAAACACCAGATATATTATTTTTACATAATCTTTGGCTTTAAAAATCATCTCATGATTTTTGGTGAGCCTGATTTTTGAACATTTGGAGTTGGCAACACTGATTGTATAGGGATCCTGAGCCCCTATTTGGGGTAGTGGATTTCACTAGGCAGTGGGGTGCCTAAAGTTATGCAGAGCCTAAATACCCTTTGTGGGTCCGGCCAAGATGTGTATTCCACCATCCCCATCTTTTCCAAATTGGAAAAAAAAATGTTTATACAATATTGAGTCCTACACAGCCAGCTGTGAACTTGTTTAGATTATATTGTAGAATATTTGGTGTGTTTCTATAGAACCTGCTCTAAATTAGCAGCAGTTGGTAAACTTTTAAAAAACTTCCCTTCTGCAGTGGAAATAAAAAAGTAGTGCCAAGTAGATCAGAAAAACAAGAGAGCCTTTAATACAAATTCTGCAGTAAACCCTTTGTAGTTTTGTGCAGACTTTAAGGGGAAGTTTCTTCTGACACTACCAGGTTACTCAGTCTTTTCATATCTAACTGATAAATTCAGATATTAATGGAAAAACATTATTAGTATTTGGCTAACTTTTTGGAAGAACTATTCTTGAAGATGCAGGCTAAATTGTCATTGGGCTGTTTCATGTGTCTTTTTTGGATCTTGACACAGCATCATTTGAGGGAAAGCAGGAAACCTTTTTTCCTCCATTTAAGAAGACTCCAAAGACTGTAGCAGCTGAGAAATGTGGATGCTAGCAGTAGAATTGGCTGAGATGGATCTGTGGACAGTGTGCAGCTGTGGGTAATATCTTGTCATCCTTCCCATTTAAAATGTTAATGAAAGAAAGTCTTATCCTATAGTGATGGGAATGCATATAAGAACATAAATAAATGGTGGAGTGGGCTGTGATCCCTTCAGTATACTGAGGATACCCAGCTCTGTATCTCGTCTAACCTGGCTATTACAGAGGAGTATTACTCAATCCCTGCATCACACTATGGTTAAACTGGCTGAAGTTTAAACCAGAGCAGACAGAAGTAATATTTAAGATTAGGGGAAGCAACTGGAAAAAATAGCAGAAATAATCTTGACTCCACTTAAGTGTGCTTGTTATTCCGGTTTGTAATTTTGGGGTAAAATTAGACCCACTGTTACTGTGGGTATGTCTACACTACCCGCCGGATTGATGGGGGAGTGGCGGCCATCGATCCCATGCCGTGAGGACGCGAAGTAAGTCAATCTAAGTCGATCTAAGATACTCGACTTCAGCTACGCTATTCTCATAGCTGAAGTTGCATATCTTAGATTGATTCCCCCCCCCCCAGCGTAGACCAGGAGTAAATGTCCCTGGAGCAGCTGTGCCTAAAACCACTCTTTCCCAATCTCCCTCTCCTGCTCCCATACAAAGTAGGGTTCTCTATAGGGATAATCATGGTATCCAGTGCTGGTGAGAAGAGTGTAACCTTTCCTTTTGGTTTCAGACCTTGCTACAATTATCCATTCTCTACCACCTTCAATATAGGTGTTTACAATGAGGTTGGCTATACCTTAAGATCACTCAAAAACTTGTTAGTGTCAAGTGTCTCTGCCTGCTTAATAAGCAGTGCTTCACACAGAGCATGTTACATCAAAGCTGTGTAGACGGCACTGGATTCTGATATAGTTTGGGTTTGACGTAAAAAACCCCAAATAGTTTGGTTCCTACCTACCTAAGATAAACTCTCTCCCCTTTCGATATTGCAACAATTGTGATGAATGAAGGTACTTTAATTACAGCCCCCTGCTTTAAAAGGCTGTTGGCAGGAGGTGTTGTATGTTTTTGGTTTTTGTTAGGGACCCTAACTCTGGAAATCTTGTGTTCCCACTTTCATCCAAACCCTTTTGTCACAGTTTCAAGTGAACAGTACCTCTAACCTTCATGGACTCTGAATGCACCCTTTCTAGGTCTCAAGCAGTCACCTCTCTCTTTAAAGATTCATAGATTCTAATGCCAGATCTTGTATGCTCTCCTGCATAACACAGCCCATAGCACTTCCCTGAATTAATTCCTGTTTGAACTAGAGGAAAACTTGTAGAAAAATATACAGTCTTGATTTAAAAATTGCCAGTGAAGGAGAATCCACTACAACCCTTGGTAAGTTGTTCCAATGATTAATTATCCTTATTAAAAAATTGCACCTTATTTCTAGTCTGAATTTGTCTAGCTTCAATTTTCAGCCTTTGGATCTTGTTATACCTTCGTGTGCTACACCGAAGAGCCTATTATCAAATTTTGCTCCCCATACAGGTATTTATAGCCTGCGATCAGGGCATCCCTTAACCTTTTTTTTGTTAAGCTAAATAGATAGACTCAAGGAACCCACGTTTTCCAATCCTTTAATCATTCTTGTGACTTCTCTGAGCCCTTTCCAATTTATCAACATCTATCTAGTATTGCTGACACCAGAACTAGACACAGTGTTCCAGTGATGGTTACCCCACTGCCAAATACAGAGGTAAAATAACCTCTCTACTCCTACTCAAGATTCTCATTACATCCAATTACATCTCATTACATCAATACATCCAAGATTCTCATTAGCCCTTTTGGCCAAAATGTCACATTGGGAGCTCATGTACAGCTGATTATCCAGCTGATGATCCTCCAAGTTTTTTTTTTTTTTTTTTTTTTTTTTAAAAGACATTACTTCCCAGGACAGAGTCCCTCATCCTGTAAAAAAGGCCTACGTTTTTTGATCCTGGAAGTATAACTTTACATTTAGCTGTATTAAAACACATTGTTTTCTTGCACCCAGTTTACTATGTAATCCAGATTGCTTTGTATTATTGACTTGTATTCTTCATTATTTACTAATCCCCCAACCTGTGGGTCATCTGCAAACTTTCACTGATGTTTTTATGTTTTCTTCCAGATCATTGATAAAAATGTTAAATAGCATAGGGCCAAGAACTGATCTCTTCAATAGCCTACTAGAAAGATACCTGCTTGATGATGATTCCCTGTTTATGATTACATTTTGAGACCTATCAGTTAGCTAGTTTTTAATAATTAGAATGTGCCATGTGAATTCTGTATTGCTGTAGTTTTGGTAACACATGACATTTTGATTAAAAAGTCCTATACTTTACAGAAGTCTATTACATCAACACTATTACCTTTGCCAACCAAAATTATAATCTCAAAAAGATAAAATTTGACAGGATCTATTTACTATAAACCCCCCTCTTGATGTGGAGTCACGTGACTCTCCTGCTCTCAGACTGGGTGCTGGGTTGCAGTCCCCTGTCTATCAAGTGATCACAACAGCACAACTGACTTATGTCCATACTCTGAAATTCTGTCTCCTGTGGGACAATGACAGTAGTAATCATAGACAAAAGAGCCTCCATTTCCTGAATCTGGGAAGGCACAATTTCTTCAAACTCCTCCACAGAACCTGTCTGTGTCAGCCGGTCACACTAAACAGTTGCTTACAATTGATCCCCCACCCCAACACCTCACAAGAATCCACTTTAACTGTTTATAACCTTTTGGTACGGCAGCTCCCAGCTGTGGCAAAATAAGGTTTACAGCATGCTGTAGACAGGATCTATGATGCCAACATCTTGGCCTATTGTCTTTCAAGTGTGGACCTAGATGGTCTTATCTGGGAAGCTATTGTGTTGTTTCCCTGTTTGTTCTCCTCACAACTCCTATTGACTTCAAGCATTATGGCATATAATAAACATTCCACCACCCCTAATATAAGTTATACAGTTTCTAAATAACTAAATTACATATCAATGTTTTTAAGATTCTTACATAGCCATTCCTATAATATTCATAACATTATATATCAGCTCAATTCCTGTCACAGCTTAGTTCTGTAGATCTTAGATCTATTACTCTTCAGGGGGTGCTGCAAGGTCCATCTTTTACCCGGGTTTTCAGGAAAAGGGTGGAATCAGGGAAATAGATGATTATTTATTGTGGGCTGTTAAAGGAATGATCTTATACCAAGGGATGGCAGTTTGGTAGAAAGGTGGTAAGGACATTTTTTGAATTAAAGATATTCATCTTGGTGTATATTTTAGTGCCTGAACAAGTGCATAGAACTTGGATAGTCTAAATAACTTAATGATAAATGCAATTTTATCATGTTATCACCACTCCTTTTTATATATAATTGTGATTTTCCTTTTATAGAGTATAGCAATAGTTTTATTGGCAGATAATATGACAAGAATGTTTAGATAGGCATATTTGCCTTTTGGGCCCTGCTTTAAATCATTTTGAAGGGTAGTGAACCATAAAGCCTCCAGGTCAAGCCTTGGTGGGCAGCACTCAATGTTCCCGACTCATCATGGATTATTGGACAGAATGTGCACGTTCCTCTAGAAAAGGCTATTGGGTGAGAAAATATGTAGACGAATTTACAAGTTTATCTCTACTCTAAAAGAAGAGTATTTTAGATCATTTGCAGACTAGAGGATGGATTTTTTTTATAGTTGAAGTTTTTGAGAGCTTCTAACTGGTTCCTATCCTGTGACATGTTGAGTGCCCCTAGCTCCCATTGACCTCAATGAAAGAGGAGGATATCTAGGGTGACCAGATGAGGGAAAAAAAATATTGGGACACCAGAAAAAAAAAAAAAAAAAAAAAAAGCCGAGTCCTGCCCCAGCTGAGCAAAAATAAAAAAAATAATAATAAAAAAACCACAGTGCTGCCGGCGGATATCAGGACAAAATGCGTCCTGACCAAGATCGGTCGGGACTTGGGACAGACACCGAAATATTGTGACGGTCCTGATTTTATTGGGACGTCTGGTCACCCTAAGGATATCACACATGATAGGCCCAAAGTTAGCAAATATGGTGTTCTCTGTACATGCTGAGCACAAAAGTTGTTTATTTGGGATCCACAAATGGGTACATAAAAATTACTATAATTGTGCTTTCCTCCACCCCCAGTTTGAAAATTGTGTGCCCTCATGGGAATTAAAATGGATTTAATCTTTCAGCATAATGATTAGTTGGCAGCTGCCTTAGGCCCTCGTGTGAATACCTATTTACAGGAGAAAACACTTGAAATGTTTTTCATTTTTCTGATGGAAGTCAAATTTGCTGACAAATCAGGTTATACACTCTTCACTGGGGTTTGCACTATTTCTTGGTATTTGTATACTTAAGGAATTTTAGTATAAAACTTTAAAGAAGCACAGTCAAGATTAGTAGACTACAAAGTTCGCTCTACCTTTTAAAGACAAAAGACCCTGTTCTCTCAATCTGTATTTACACAAGTGTCAGGATCCCAACAATGGCATAGAATCATAGAATGTCAGGGTTGGAAGGGCCCTCAGGAGATCATCTAGTCCAACCCCCTGCTCAAAGCAGGGCCAATCCCCAGACAGATTTTTGCCCCCTCAAGGATTGAACTCACAATCCTGGGTTTAGCAGGCCCATGCTCAAATCACTGAGCTATCCCTCCCCCACTCAGGGCCAATGTCAGAGCAGGGACAAACCTGAGGCTGGGAGTAGCAGAGGAGTTCGTAGTCAGTGTCCAGGCCAGGACTGATACCAATGATCAGAGTCAGTCGGGTTTCAGGGTTCGATTCAGAAGGCAAAGTCTATTACAGCTGCTGCTGGGTGGGTGCGTGCTAGAGATGTCAGCTCTGCAGGCTTGGGTTCTAGACCTGTGGGGCCTTACAATCAGTAAAACTCAGCTGAAGTCTTTGGTGTTACACTGGTGTAACTAGGGCCAGGATACTTTTTAAAATGTCATGCTGATTAGTAGCTCTTCTTCAAAAACAAAATTGTCAGAATCCATGTACAATCTTTTGTGCTTATGGATATTCTCCTGTGCGTGGAATGCTTTATACTTTGACTAGACAACCATAGATGGGGAACTTTTATATGTGCTCCTATCTGAACTATGACCATTAAAATTTTTTTTAAACCACCCTGAGCAGTGTCACTTTAACAACTATCCCACTCTTCCTCATATAGCGTTTTAAAGCACAGGAGCAGGAGGCAGGATGTGGACTCTATTCCTGGCTGTCACATCACATTTGTGTTTACCCAGCTGTAAAATAGAAAAGTTCCTCAAGGGTGTGGAGGATAAAGAGAGCCTCAATGGGAATGATATGCCCATTGTAGAGTAACTTCTAATCTTTTGTTTTGGATTTTATTAGCCTCTTATTTTCCTTTCAGTCATTTAATTTCTCCTCATCAGCATATATTTACCCTTTCCAAATCTCTCTCATAACAGCTTGTGAATGTTTTGCATTAACTCCCTCTGATAGGGCCCTCAGTGGCCAGGCAGCCTACTGGCTAGATGGTTGGTTAGGGGGGGCTGTAGGAGGAACTGACCCCTCCTTCTCCCTCAGGTTCTGACCCAGGGTCCTGTGTTGTTCAACCTCTAAACAGGGGAGATAGATCTTTCTCCCAGCTGTGAGAGGGGGTTCAGGGCCTGTTTTCCTGGCCTGCTCCCTATGCAAGTCCTTTTAGTTTGGGGCATGGCCCCACCAATCTAGTTGCCTGGACTTCTCTATAGGTTCCTTTTGGCTGGGGAAGACTTACTTGCCTCCAGTGGCTGCGTTGGCAGGCAGGTTGCTGGTCTGTGCCTTCAGGCAGGCATACAGAGAGCTTCTCCCTCTTCACCAGTCAGCCCCTGACTGAGCCAGGCTCCCTTCTTTTCTTCCCTCTCCAGTCCTGGCAATGGCTGCAGGTATAACAGGGCGGGGCTAGCTGAACCCACAGGTGTTCTTTAACCCCTGCTGTGCCCGGCTGTAGTCTTTCTGCTCCTTCACACTCCCCCATTACTTCTGTCAGGTCTGATATTAATCTCAATGCTTTCCTGACTACGACTTCCCTGTTCCACCCCTCAGTTTCTTCATGCTGTATTGTATGTTGTGATACTGGCACACCAGGTGCAAGGCCCCAGGCTTCACTGAACACTGACAAATAATGACTATAACAGGGTTCAAAAAAGAACTAGATAAGTTCATGGAGGATTGATTCATCAATGACTATTAGTCAGGATGGGCAGGGCTGGTGTCCGTAGCCTCTTTTTACCAGAAGTTGGGAATGGGTGACAGGGGATGGATCACTTGGTGATTACCTGTTCTGTTCATTCCATCTGGGGCACCTGGCATTGGCCACTGTTGGAAGACTGGATACTGGGCTAGATGGACCTTTGGTCTGACCCAGTGTGGCCGTTCTTATGTTCTTAAAAGCATAACTTGAAACCAGTCAGGCTTACCTGTGGGTTGGTATAGTTAAAATACTTATTAGTGTTATAAGAATGTGTTTAGTGTTTAGACTTTATGGAATGCTGGTAGGATGCTGCATGTATTAATCTTACTTATGATATCTGTATCCCATGATATAAGGCAATACCTAAGTGTTTGCTCTATAACTGTAAAATGTTTGTTCTGAAATTCTGTAACTCACCAAACAGGAAAAAATCTTCACCTAATGCAAACTACTGAATTCCTACAGAAGGTGTTATCTCATGCCCCTAGGAAGGACTATTGAATCCAAATGGGTCATTTGGAGTTTGTTGATTGCTCCCCTACCCATCCATGAAGAGGTTATGTGTAGAAGCGCTTGTCCCATTTGCTTGGACTGCAGGAAGGGCGGGTGGGGCGGAATCCATGACCAGAAGGAATTGGAGTCTGTTTATGCTATTTGGACTCTAAGGGGACAAAGATTTCTAAACATAAGCAAGAGATCCCCAAGCTGCTTGGCTTGGGTTTGCTCCAAAGGACATAAAAGCTTGCTTATGATAGATGCTTCTATTACCTTTTGAATTTAAGCTTGCATCTCATTTGCGTGTGTATGCTTACCTGCTTTAACCTTGTAAATAACTCTCTCATTTCTCTTTCCTAGTTAATAAACCTTTAGTTAGGGCTTGTCTACACTAATGGTTCTCAACCAAGGGTATGCGTACCCCTGGGGGTCTTCCAGGGGGTACATCAACTCATCTAGAGCAGTGTTTCTCAATGGGGGGGCACAGGATGGGATTAGTGGGGTTCCAAGTGCAGGGCCGGCATTAGGGGTGGCAAGCAGGGCAATTCCCCAGGGCCCCGAGCCACACGGGGCTCCACAAAGCTAAGTTACATGCTTCAATATTTATTTTCTAGGGCTATTTCATTTCCTGTAATGGAACAATTTTAGAAGGAAAACACTTTCTGAAAAGCCTTACTTTGTCTCAGTACAGATTCCCTTTATTATTTTTTGTAACAATGCTGACTAATGTAGATGTATTTGGAATGAGTTTTCCATACATGTTCAGCATTGCCAAAAATAAATATTTGAATAAGCCACACCCCTGAGTGGCGCAAGTCACACTGATCTAAGTGCCGGTGTAGACAGAGCTTTCTCATGGAGGTGGAGCAATTAAGTCAACGGGAGAACTCTCTCCTGTCGGCTTAGAGTGTCTTCACCTGATGCGCTACAGTGTAGCACTTCTAGTGTGGACTAGCCCTTAGTTTGTTATAGAATTGATCACAAGGATTGTCTTTGAGGTGAGAGCTAGGGTGCAAATTGACCTGAGGAAAGTAACTGGTTCTTTGGGACTGGGAGTAACTTGAATATTTTCTTATCTTTGGTGTAAAGTGACCATCTGTCACAGAGTCAAGCTTGCCTGGGTGGCAAGATAGATTGGAATGCCCAAGAGGACTGTCTGTAACTCCATGTTAAGGCTGCGCAGTGCCTGAGGAGTTTGCACTTGTTACTTGGTTGGTGAAATCTAAGTATAGAACTCACAGCCAGTTTGGGGTTTGTGTTCTGCTTCTTAACAGTCTGCCCTGTTGGTATTCTCGCTCTTGAGCCACTCCATACATAGACCCTATGATCAAAGTATACAGGCCTCTCTAAGTGCATCACATCTAACATGTAAATGAGATTTTAGAAATAAATTGTAGTGTAGTCATAGAACACACAAATTGCCATATGGCATCAGATCATAGGTCTGTCTACTCCAGTATTTTCCCTCCAACTGTGGCCAGTACTAAATGCTTCTAAGGAAACTGCAGAAAACTCCATAAAGCCCACAAACATTCTTCATCATGTATTCCACTTCTGGACACCTGCAGTTATCATCAGCCCCTCCACAATAATAATTACCATTACATAATTAAATCAGCATCCTTGGGCAAGCCTTTTGGTAACACTACCTCTATTCCCCTATTTTTTCTGGAGAAATAAGGATGAACTCTCTTGTCCGCTATGTGATGTTGCCATCTGGAGAGATCATGTTGCATTACTTCATCCAAAACAATATTTATTTTCTATGGCTATTTCATTTGCTGCAATGGAACAATTTTAGAAGGAAAACGCTTCCTCAAAAGGCTTACTTTGTCTCAGTACAGATTCCCTTTATTATTTTTTGTAACAATGCTGACTAATGTAAATATATTTGGAACGAGTTTTCCATACATGTTCAGCATTGCCAAAAATAAATATTTTTGGGTACAGCCACATTTTCAAAAACGTGTCTTTTTAAGGGTTGCATCTGTGCTAAGCCCCAATAAGCCGAACAATTTATTTCTAGAAGAAAGCACATTTAACTTAAACCTTATTTCTGCAATCTTTCAGAACATCTGAGATTTTACATCCCTCCTCTGAATCTTTCTTAGTTATCAGTGTCACCCAAATAAGAGATGACACCATTTAACTCTCTAAGACATTTGGGTTGAAAGCTTTTCCCTTTGAAAAAAGTGGTAAAGCTATCAGTGACTTCAAGGAGGCCAAAATTTGACTTCTCGTCCATCACTACTACTTCTTATGCTATCTCTCCATATCTGAGCAACTGTTTGTGTATTTTCAGAGGTGGTCCTTTTTAAAAATCTGGCTATTGGATCAGGTTTAGTTTAGTATATTTTGTATGTTTAGTAAATTAATCTTGTGGTTTTGTAACTAACTGCATACTGAGCCACCTAAAACTTGTAGTCCATAGTAACTTTGTAGGACCAAACAAATTCTAATACACATGCACAACATGTGCAGCCCATTCACTGAACTCCAAAGGTGGAAATTATTCTCTTCTCTTGTATTTCTTCTAATTGTGTTTCTATGGGGTCCTGCAAATTGTAAGGTTAAAGGGTAAGCCTTTAGAAATTGCACTTTCAACCATGTGCAGCTTTGCCATTACCCCCTTATTAACTACATGTCTGTATTAAATTTATATTTCACTTTTAATTTCCCTTCTGGAATCACAGTGTTCCAATGTGAGCTCATTCAGCCAATTTCCTCCAGTCAAAGGTAAGAGACATGGTGAGAAATTACCTTTGTAATGTACAGTGACCTGCAGGCATTCTAATATTTGTCTTTCTCCCTAACTATAGTTTTTCAAAGCTACATCAATTTCTCTTGGTTTACGATTAATCAACATTTATTTGCACATTTCTGGTGTCTCCGTATCTATTTCCATTCTCATTTTCACATCATTTCTATTTAACCCAGTATGGAGCATTTGAGTCCGGTTTGCACATTGCATATACCGGTAGTTCTATTAAATAAGTAATATACACAAGCCTTGTTACAAAAGCCACTTTGTTCTAAGATGAGCTCCTCAAAATTTAGAGCTAATGAGGCGGTTCATGATTGTAGGTATTATCAATTTCCTTTTCCGGGCGTGCAAGAGGCCCTGACAGTCTGTCCCCATTTCCAACAGGTCAGAGTTTCTGTTCTAAAGCTTATTGAAGAAATCCTGCTCTGACCATTGCAATGTCTGTGAGCAACAGAAACATGGATCCATCTAGTTTGCTGATGTTATCTGGGTTGTGGCAAACCATGTTGTCTTAGGCATTAGTTGTCCACTTACTTTTTTTTTTTTTTTTTGCACATGGCATGCTGCCAGAGGTGCTTTAGTATATTGTCCAGTAAGGCTGAGATTTTTCAAAGCTGCCAGGAGGATTTGGACATGCACTTTTAGAGGGAATTGGACATCCGGATCAAATCCCTTAGTTGACTTTGAAAATCTCAGTCTAAACTCCTTCCTGAACAAAGCATCCCTCTTAAAGCCTTACACCAGTGGTGGGCAACCTGCGGCCCATCAGGGTAATCTACTGGTGGGCCGCCAGACAATTTGTTTACATTTTCACGACCACCTGCAGCTCCCCGTGGTCGCAGTTCGCTGTTTCCGGCCAACAGGAGCTGTGAGAAGTGGCGGGAAGTGGCGGCCAGCACGTGTCTGCGGCCCGTGCCACTTCCCGCAGCTCCCATTGGCCAGGAACGGTGAATCGCGGCCACAGGGAGCTGTGGGCGGCCATGCAGATTACCCTGACGGGCCGCAGGTTGCCCACCACTGCCTTAGACGCCTTCTCATTCTTTAGAGAATGTTTTTAAGCACTGCAAGTGTCATCTTCCTCCCCACTGGTATCAGAAACACTTTTTTCCTGTGCCACAATTATAAATAGTATTTGCATAAAACAGTTTGCTTTTCTGAACATGTGTTCCAGTTTCTTGAACCCCTCTATTAAATGGAAGCGTCCATATTTTCAAAGTGGATATTTCGTTGTTTTTAAACAAAAAAATCTCTTTGCTGTTGCTTCCCTTTCTCTGAACTTTTGGTTTTAGGTACATCCATGCTGCTAGTGCTAGTACATCCATATTTTTTGTTTTCCTTATCCAGAGAGCAATTGTACAAACAACTCTTCTTTTTTCCCTCTCAAGCTAAAAAATGCAAAAGTAAGATCTCCATGAGAGAGGATAATGTATCTGTTCTGTAAGATGCTGCATCCGAACTAAACAGAAAGCAGCAGCTGTGTCTAGCAAAGAGACCACTAGATATTTAAAGGTGCTGTACAAAGAAAACACAATCTTTACACTGCTGGCACCAGTGGAACTTTCAAGAACCATGTCCCTTTCATGCTGCTGCTTTGGGAAAGCTATCAGCAGCAGAAACAGGCACAGGAATCATGAGAGAAGAACTCCAAAAGGAGGATGGGTGAGGAGTAGAATAGTGGAAACCTTTCACTGCCTCAACGGAAGACTTGGGGGAGTGGAGGAAGAGGAGACATCCTTCCTACCAGCCCGGAGGAAGCAAAGACAAAGATCTTTCTTTCCTTTAGTCAGTGTGAGTAAAGCTTCAAATTTATCAGATACTTACTTGCCAGAGGTTGAGGGGAAAAGATCAGACCCATGAGTAATGTCCAGAGACAATAGTTTGGTGGACATCCTGGCATCCTTCCCCTTACCAGTAACGGGGGTTGTTCTTGGACTTCACTAGCATGGAGCCCCTTACCCTAATCTTTCATATCTACCTCTGGCAGTGTGGGTAAACTTTTCAAGCTCCGAGATAAAGGTGAGTATGTAGTATGTATCTGGAAGGCAGGATCTCTGGGGCATATTGGAAGGGTTATTAGAAAAGGTTTTCAATCACTCTACATAGCATGGAGATTCAGCCTCATGGTGGAGTAATAGATGGCAGAAAGGTGGTATTTTTGCACCACGTAGAGAATAAGATATGATTTAGTTAAAAAGAGGAATTAATTCAGGAAAATCCTATGGTCAGTATTACCCAGGAGGTCAGAGTAGAAGATCACAGTGGTCCTTTCTGGCCTTAGAATCTATTAATAAGATGTGATATATTGTGGTGTCTTTATGATGTTGTGCTATGGTGGAGGATAAGAGGCAAATACCTCTATGGTCTGTATGTTGACGCTGGGCTGGATAGGAGGGCAGAGGTAAGGTTATTTATGGTATTGCAATGTGATTTGCATTTCTTTGAGAATGAATTGAATGTCTTCCCTTAATGTTTTGTTTCCATATTTTAACTGCTCAAGTATTTTAAGCCTAGTGTCCCTTGGTGAATATTTGTTTCACCTTATGTTAACTATCAACTTTAACTTAGAGGTAACAAAGTGCTGTTACTTTTCTTTGCTTGCTAGTTTCCCAAGTTTGTTTCATCAACACATTTTGCCCGTTAAAGACAGCTGGTCTGCTAGTTGTGGCCATTTACATATATTAACAGCTGAAGGCCAAGCACTCACTGGGATGTCTTAGAATGCTATCTCTGAGTTAGACAAAATGTCTGTTACAAGAAGTTACAGTGACAAATAGTCTCTCATATTTTAAATAGTTTCCTTACACTTAATTCCTGTTGCCTTGTCCAACAGCTTAGTCCTTAAACAGGTGCCTGGGGTTTTGAGTTCTGCCAAAATCATCTTGAAATTCAAATTATAATGTTTATGGTGGGTGGCAAGATTTTTTAGGTACACATTATAAGGAGCTTACAAAAGAACAAATTCTATTTGTCCTTTCACCGTCAGTATCAAGTAGAAAACAAGTTCACATTTATGGCAGGTATTAATGTTAGAGGCATCATTACAACAACAGACAGGGAGAGAGGATGGTGTGGCAGGCATGATGCTAGCATGGGACTCTGAAGACAGGGGTTTAATACACAGTTCTGTGACAGACTTCCTATATAACCTTGGGTTAATCACTTAGGGCTGGTCTACACTGCCGCGCTAGTTCGGCGGCTGGGGATCGAAGTTCCGAGTTCGATTTATCGCGTCTGGTCTGGACGCGATAAATCGAACCAGGAAGTGATCCCCGTCGACTGCGGTACTCCAGCTCAACGAGAGGAGTACCGCGGAGTCGACGGGGAACCTGCCTGCCGCGTGTGGACCGCGTCTGAACCGTGGTAAGTTCGAAGTAAGGTATGTCGAATTCAGCTACGTTATTCACGTAGCTGAATTTGCGTACCTTACTTCGACTTGGGGGGTAAGTGTAGACCAAGCCTTAGTCTCTCTTTGTGCTTTGGTTCCCAGCAGGATAAAAACACTAACGATTGTGATGGTATTCAAATACTAAGGTGATGGAGGCCATATAAGTACCAAAGCTAGATACTATAAAGCTTAGAGTCTCTTCATTTAGTCAAAGTGGTTCTGAGACACTCCGCAAGGATGAGTGAAAGTGCTATGCTTGGATCTTTCCCAAGAGCAAGTTTGAATGAGTTTGGCATGGAATTACTTTTGTAGAGCACTTTGAGATCTACAGATGGAAAGTGTTATATAAGAGCTAGGTATCATTATTATCTTCCTCACCAACACAGCGCTCTAAACAGGGAGCTAAGCTTCTCATACGAACAAGAAAATATACCAAGTAGTAGTTTGAGGTGTACTGCAAATAAACTGTTGAACTGACCTACGAAACATGGTGAGAGTCCTGCTTTTCTATTGAACAAATCTGTTCAAAATCTATCTGCAGGAACTGTCCATGTGTAAATAAAAATTCAATGGGATAAACTATTGCTCCTGTGTCTGCTTTCCCCTCATGTTTTCTCATAGAAATAACTCATTGCTTCCTGCCTGACCCTGACAGTGCCAACAAATGCAAGTGCTGTTATGTTACAATAGAAGACCGGTACCTTTAAGAAGTTGGTGGTTGGATTTTTTTTAAAAGGTAGTGTTTTGTGGCTGTACAAAAAAGGCAATCCTGCTTTGCTGGCATTATCCACCTTCTCAACAACCCACTCAAAAATGTCAAGTAAAATGTTTGACAAGCTACTCCTCTTTCTCATCTATAATTGTACTGGATTATTTTTTTCTAATCTGTAGTGTATACTGTTCTGTTTTGCCCCTCAGCACAGTTCCTTTCCTTTGCAGCTTGCACATTACATGGTGTGGATATCAAGCTGGTGAGACTGTGGCTTTTGTCAGTCGGGTTTCTCTTTTTTTTTTAAATATAACTGCAGTGTCATCCTATACCTAATCTTGTGAAAAGAAATTAAACTACCAGAAGTGTATGTGAGTTTTATGTATATGAAACTTCTACCTTCTAAATTGCTACAACCATTAAACTAAAACTATTAGTATTGTATCTAATGGAAAGGAGCTGAAATGATTGGTTCTGAGGCCCACTACCCATAAAGGAAAGTAAAGAGCCGAGGACCAGCCTCTCATTTGGTGTTAATTGGGGTAGCTCCATTGGACTCATAGCAGGATTGTGGCCAGGGGACTCTTTATAATTTCCCCATAATGTTCACTTTTGCATGTGGGACTTGTGCATGGCCCCATAGGTTACTGCTCTGAAATGGCTCCAGGACTCAGAGTGCTGAGTCACCTGTTCAGAAGAGTATGGTTCTGCAGTAGTAACTCTCAGGGTACGTCTATACTTACCCGCTGGTTCGGCGGCAAGCAATCGATCTTCTGGGATCGATTTATTGCGTCTTGTCTAGACGCGATAAATCGATCCCGGAAGTGCTCGCTGTCGACGCCGGTAATCCTGCTCCGCAAGAGGAGTAGGCAGAGTCGACGGGGGAGCCTGCCTGCCGCGTGTGGACCCGCGGTAAGTACCTTTAAGTTCGAACTAAGATACTTCGACTTCATATACGTTATTCATGTAGCTGAAGTTGCGAATCTTAGTTCGAACTGGGGGCTTAGTGTGGACCAGCCCTCAGATAACTTAACCTATGTTCCAGTATTATATAGTTAATTGTCTAACTTACTAAGAAGTTTTGATATTAAGCCAGTTCTGATGTAGTATTTAATACAACTAAACATTCTTACATAGGGATTCCACATTGCTGGTGTCATAAATGATGGCTCTTTGCAGAGGGATGGCCACCACTACCATTAATAGGCTCAGACATATTAATTATAATTTAAAGTTAATCTTCAAATATAATATATCATGGGAGAAATGATTTTCATACCCAACTTTCAGGTTACTGTGCTGAGTTTAATAGGAATAATTTTCCTTTAAGCTAATGAAATAGGCCGTTATCAAAATTGCCAGCTATGGAATAAGGACTTTAAAGAAGCCCAAGTGCTAGTAAAGCCTGGCTTATTCTCATCTTATATATACTTTTGACACTGGTTGTGCTTTCTTTTATTTGGAAAACTTATTTAAAACTTAAACATGTTAAGAAGCACCATATTTTTGTGAGTGGGAGACTCCTGTGAGAGTAAGCAAGCCATGTAACAGCTGAGAACAGCAATGTACAATAACTCTATGTAATAATTATACATTAGATCCTGAAATCCAGTTTTTCAATTGGTCAAATTAAAATAAATATTTGGTCTGTGATTAACATATATGTTCTTTCTTCAAATTAAGCTTCAATAAATTTCAATATTGCATACCTGCAAAGTGTTTACATTTAGAGGGAAGAAAGAACATGATAAAAGGGAGAGATGTTTGCCATGCTCTTCCTCTCTCTTCCATCTCCATCTACAGACATCACCACCATGTGACTGAAGCGCTGACAGAGGGGAGAGTGTTTGGTTTGAAGCGTGTCAGAGACTTCCCTTGGAATAACAAGCCTGGTACATATCCATTTCTTTGTTAAATTGACGAACTCATATAAGCTTGCAGTGTCCAGCGGGCATAACTGGACACTGCAAGACGGAGGTTCCTAGGATTGTGTCTGGGACTAGAGATATTGGCTAGTGTCATTCGAGCAGTTTACATGCTAGAAGCTGTGCGTGAACAGCCCAAGAGTGGGGGTTCTCACAGCAGAGCAGGGTAAGGCTGGCTCCCAGAGTCAAGGATTGGAGTCACCTAGCAGATCACCAGTCCAGATAACACCAGAGGAATGTTACAGTGGTGCAGCAAGCAGGGTGTATGTGCAGCTTGTTACTCCAAGTAAAGTTCACACTTTAAACACTGATATTTGTGATTTGAAGTGAGTCTTAAGTGCAGTAGCTAAGAACACTCAGGAGGAAGTCACAGTTTTGTTATTTTCTGTTTATTTACTTCGGGTGAGTAAAAAATGACTACCAGTGAGGCAGCTAAAAAACTAGAGCTGGTCAGACTGGAAGTGGCAAAGAAGGAAATGGACCGCGAGTTTCACATGTGGCAGGCAGAAATGAGGCTCAAAGAAGAGAAGGCTGCACACAGAAGGGCTATGGGAGAAAGCGAGCGAGCGAGAGAGAGAAAACACCAACTGGACTTGCTAGAGAAGCAGAACCAGAGGCCCCCGACCCCAACGACTCCCATCACTCCAAAAATCCACAAGTGGGAACACTTATGTCCTGCATGCAGTGAGGAGGAGGATATTGCTGAATATCTGGCTACCTTTGAAAGGCTGTGTGTAATACATGAAATCCCTGATGATAATAGAGTTCCTACCCTGATTGTGAAATTAACTGGTAAAGTTTGAAATGTATTCAATGGAATGCCTATTGAAGATGCTTTAGACTATTGTAAATTTAAAGATACTGTTTTGCGAAGTTTTCAAATTACCCCTGAAACATATAGAGTTAAATTTAGGAATCTTAAGAAGGATATTGTTGGGAAAATGGGTGAGGGGTAAAGAGCTGGCAAGTTTTGAAGGACTGCTTGATCTTGTTGGTCAAGAGCATTTCCTAGGCATATGTAAGGCTGATGTAAAGCAGTGTCTATGGGACAAAGATGTAAAGTCTGAGGATGAGATGGCTTTTTTAGCTGATGCCTTTGAACAGAATCAGGCATCTATTGAGGGCAGGCTACAGAAAGAGGGTTTAAAACTGGTGGAAAGAGAGGATCCCATTTTTCCCCTGGGAAGAGAGAAAGGGGCTGGGAACCTAAACATTCTCTTACCCAAAAACATCCCTCTACTGGTAACTCCTATGCCAAACCTCCCAGCAAAACTGGGGAACCCAGAAGGTGCTACAACTGTAATTCCACAGAGCACCTGAAGATGCCCCAAGCTGAGGGAAAGTAAGCACCCACCAGCCCATGTTAGTGCAGTTGTCCTCAGTACAAAGGCCCCAGAGGGGAACCAGGCAGGAACTCCCACAACTTACCTAGCAAGTTTTGTGGGGACTGGCCCCAGTGAACCAGCTATGGAGCACATTAAAGCTGTCAAAATTAATGGCAGGGAATACTTGGGGTGGAAGGATACAGGGGCCCAGATCTCTCTGATTAAGTGAAGTGTGGTCCCAAAGGCTAGTATATTACCTGGCCAAATGGCAGAAATTGTGGGGGGTGGGTGAAACCAGGTTCCCTGTACTATTAGCTAAAATACATGTGATGTGGGAAGGTTTGGAAAGCAATCTGGTTGTGGGGGTAATGGAAGGCATCCCGGTTGACATGTTAGTGGGTAATGATTTCTTCCACAAGGCTAAAACCATTAGTGTGGTGACCCATAGCAAGAAGGAATATTGTATTGGGTCCTCGGAAGGAGGGATTGAAGCCCCAGAAATGGCTGAGGGAAACGGGGAAAGTCTCCTTGATTCCCTTGCGGCAGAAAGCAGCATTCTGCTTTCAGATAGGGGAGGGGCTGGAATGTGCTTCCCCATGCCCAAGAAAGACAGCATGACCTCAGGGCCAAGGGCGGGGAAAATGTTGTCTGTGACTGAGGACGCTGTCCCAGTTGCTAGCTGCTAGAATTTTGCAGCTGAGCAAAAGACTGACCCCACTCTAGAAAGTATAAGGAAGTATGTTCTAGAGGGAATCCCAGGGAGGGAGAATGGGGAGAAGTTTTTGAAGAGGGCGGGAAGTTATATATAGAGGCTCCTGTGGAAAAAAACAAAAGCCCTGGGAAGCCCTTTAAACAGTTGGTTGTACCCAGCCAATGCCTTGGGGACTTAATGCAGCTAGCGCATGATGGTCCCTTTGCTGGTCACTTGGTGGTACAAAGAACCTATGATAGGCTGAAGAAGAATTTCTACTAGCCAGGTATACAAAATGACATAAAATATTATTGCAGGGCTTGTGTATTGCGCCAGGCAAGGAAAAGGCCTGTAGAACCCTAGAAAGTTCCTCTGCAACAAGTTGACACCAGCTGAAATGGGGGAGGTGTTATCAGTGCTGCAAGGATACAGTGAGGTGTTTTCCAACAAGCCAGGAAAAATACACATGCTAACCCACAAAATCCTTACAGTAGGGACACAACCACCCCCTTCCAGGCCTTACAGGACCACTGGCAGGGTACAAGAACAAATCTGTACAAAGATACACAATATGTTGGACCTGGGAGTGATTAAGGAGTCTGATAGCTCTTGGGCATCCCCTGTGGTTTTGGTCCCTAAAAAGAACAACACTGTAAGATTTTGTGTTGACTATAGAAAGCTTAATGCTGTTACAGTACCAGAGGCATACTCTCTGCCTAGGATTGATGACATGCTGGATATACTGAGCAAATCCAAATACTTCAGCGCCTTTGATCTAACTCAGAGTTACTGGCAAATCCCTCTGGATGAGGATGCACAGAAAAAATCCACTTTTATCACTGACATAGGCCTCTATGAATTCACAATGTTACCTTTTGGTATGGTCAATGCTGGTGTGACCTTCCAGAGGCTGGTCAACAGTGTTAAATAGTTTACAAAATTTTGCAAGGGCATATATAGATGACATAGCGGTGTTCAGTGACTCATGGGACCATCATAAAAACACCTGGGAATTGTGCTGTCCAAACTCAAGGAGGATGGTCTAACCGTAAAACCCTCTAAGTGCAAAATAGGAGCAGCCAGAGTCCTTTATTTGGGACATTGGGTTGGAGGGAGACAGATATCCCTTGATCTCCTTAAAGTGGAAGCTATTATAAATTGACCTGTGCCTCAAACTAAAAGACAGGTCCAATCATTCATCGGTCTGGCAAACTACTACAGAAGATTTGTATGTGGGTTCAGCGACATTGTATCCCCAATCACAAACTTGTGTAAAAAGCACCAACCCAATAAAGTGGTTTGGTCAGAAGCATGCCAAAAGGGTTTTGATAAAATAAAGACAATCTTGTCTGGAAAATCCGTATTAGCCAGTCCTGACTTTGAAAAAACATTTGAGCTATGTACAGATGCCTCTGACATCAGTGTGGGTGCTGTACTGATGCAAACAGGGGAAGGTAACAAAAAACACCCAATTGCCTTCTTGAGTAAAAAACTGTCACCAACGGAACAAAATTACTCTGTCATTAAAAAAGAATGTTATGCTATGGTATGGGCAGTTAAACAGTTGAGGCCCAGCTCTTTAATAGAAAGTTTAGGATTCTGACAGACCATTCGCCCTTGGTATGGCTAAACAGAACCAAAGGCACAAACTCCAAACTTCTGCCCTGGAGCCTGATCCTGCAGGAGTTTGACATGGAAATTATACACATAAAGGGAAGGGAAAACCTTGTAGCAGATGCCCTGTCCAGGAAAGAGGACCCCGGGCACACTGCCTTTGAGCTAGTCAGTGACTAGCCCTCTTGCAGTAAACTAAGGGGGGAGGTGTGACGTTCTGTACCTCGGGGGAATACCCTGCATCCCCATGTTCATCCTTATAATATACTTGTGTGGTATCCAATGCAAAGTTTGTCGTGTCGGGTGTTTTCAGAAGGCTCATGATGCACTGAGCATTGTTGCTATGATAATGTTCTCACAGGAACAAAGGACACTGGTCTAGGCAGCAACAAAGGATCTGTTGAAGAAGTGAGGTTTTTACTCACGAAAGCTTATGCCCAAATAAATCTGTTAGTCTTTAAGGTGCCACCAGACTCCTTGTTGTTTTTGTAGATACAGACTAACACGGCTACCTCCTGATAAAGGATCTGTTGGACTCTTGAGTGAGTCACCTCCTTCCTTTGGTCAGTTTGGGACTGCGATGAGGTAATGTTCACCTGACTCGGGGGGGGGGGGGGAGCAAAGCCAAGAGGGAAGAAAGAACATGATTTTGTAAAGATTTATGTACATGAATAACTTTATGCAACAGATGAATTTCAGTGGGACTACTTAGGTATGTAAACCTTTGCAGGATTGAGCCTTTAGATTGCTGGTGAGCAACAGACAGATGTAATTTAGCAAATACATTAATCCATACCATAATGTTTGTGCTATATTACATAAGAAAATATGGAAGATATTGGATTACTCAAAGGCTGTTCATATATCTGTAGTTAAAACTTCAAGTATGGCTTTCTGAAGCCGGTAAGATTCGTCTTATTGCCAAAATAATGAACACAATTTTCTTTCCACTGTTATACTGACTTTGTTTACTGACACTGTTTGTCTAACTAAAATGAATTGATAGGATTTTCTTGTCAAACTGGATTTCCATATTATATTAAACAGGTGATCTTGGAACTGAACATTTGCTAGCTAAGAAAATAGACTAATTATAGATAATTTAAAAAATGAATATAAATTACAAGAAACAAAGTACTGTTTTTTTTAAAAATACATGATCTTTATCCTTAAATGAACCATCATTAGCAAAAATATAAAAAGATGCAAGTAAGAAATGGGAAGTATTTAATATCTACTTGCTTGTCTTAACATAAGTCATGGTAACAGATAACAGATTCCTGCATGTGACTGGCAGCAACACACAGTGTTTAGTACCATTTATGGTGATGAAGAAACCCAAATGTAGCAATTTACATACCCTCCCACCTCCTGAGGTTACTTCTAAGAACTAGTTTTCTGTTTTATTTCTTCCAAAAATGCCTGTACATACAAAACTGTGCTTTAATCAAATTCAACGTTATGCTAAACCAGAGCACAAGAGATCTCATATCTGGTCTGAATACTTCATGACTTTGCTGACAGTTTTTGAATACAATTTGTTACATTTTACACATTTCAGACAAAAACAGATATAATTATGGAAATGGTAAAATGCATACGCTAATATAAAGATAGAGGTAGCTATGAGTAGATATAGTTTTACAATATAAGATCCCAATTCAGGATCTCTTAAGCACATACTTAAATTCATTTCTACTTAGGAAAGCATTTTAAGTGCACTTACTCAATTTTAAGCAAATGTCTAAAAGTCCCTTGACATCAATGGCAATTAAGCACATGCTTACGTATTGTCCAAAATTGAGATGGTTTTCTGAATAGAGACCTAAATGATATAGTGGATTGGAACATCTTCCTTGAATTGTAAACACTTGAAAGTCTACAAGAGCACAAGAATGAACAACACAGATGGTCTGAGCTGTAAAGTTCAATCTGGAGCTGAACTGTGCTTAGATTCAAGTGTATTTTGAGCTGAGATTTTGGTTCTGGCCTATCACTAGAGGATGGGAAGCCAGTGCAAGGAGGAGAAAATGATATCGACCAAAGAAGGTATTAGACTCAATATTGTTAACTCTTCCACATCTGAAGCAAGTGTTTCACACTACTAGTACAGGGTGATTCTGTGTCCCTGTAGTGGTCACTCACTCTCAAGTGGAGAGGGAGGCCACTCTGTCTCACTATGGCAGGCAACAATAGTTGGGCTGAGGCCACTCTGGGTGGAGCAGAGGAACAAGCAGTCTATGACCTGCAGCCTCCTGGCTGGGGCAGATAACATTTAAACAGTCTATGACAAGGCCTTTGGCCTCAGGTGAGTAGGCAGACAGTCCTCAAGTGTGAGGGGATGGTGGCAGGAGGTAGGGGGACCTGGGCCCACCCTACTTCACTGGGTCCCAGCCCAGGGCCATAACAGTGGCAGGTGGTCCTGCCACTGGGTCAGCGGGGAAATCACTGGAACACATTGCCTTGCTTCCTGGCAATGCAATCGGATCAATGTCTGGTTCCCCTGGGCTACTTCCTACCCGACTCAGGTGGCGTTGCTCCATTGACACTAAGCTCAGTTTGGCTGCTTCATAGTCGGGCAGCATCCCCTTTGGTGCTCCTTGGGGTCTTCCACCTCCTCCATCAGCAGGGTGCTGCTCTGCTTAGGCACTGCTCCAGGATCCCGCAGAGGGCTCAGCTCTCTGGAAGAGATATTTGCTCCCTCTCTGGGTCCAGCACTAACTGAGCTCCAGGGCTCTCCTTTTATACATCTGGCCCTGCCCTGATACTTCCAGCGAGGGGGGCAGGGTGGGTCTGGCTCCACCCACCAGGGTGAATAGGGTGGTCCCTCATTCTTGATTCCGGAGGAAGGCCACTCTGCCTCACTACAGTCTCATATTACAGAAAATATGTGGACTAACACTAAACTGTTTTAAATAGATTTCCTAAGAATGAGTTTCATTATGATGAAATATTTGTGAAAGAGTAGTGGATGCAACATTGCTATGCAAGGGCTAGACTCTGAAAGTCCATCCTTCACTTTACCAGAGAATTTGAATCTCAGTACTTTCTTTTGATGACGCTAGTGCATGCACACATGCATGTGTGTATTTTTATAATGGCGGTTTAGTGCTAAAAGACTGAGGGCTCAATCAAGCTCTTTCTAAAGTCAATGGATAGACTCCCACTGATTGGAATGGAAATTGGATTGGACCCTTAGTTATCAACTTGAGTTCTGTCAACTTAAAATTTGAGATACTACAGCAAACTATGATGGAGGACTAATTTGAGACAATTGGTGATAGTAGCTGTAGTGGTTGGGTAGCAATCTTTCAGTGTTTCTATGTTTCTGAAGTTAAAATGAAAACCAATCCATAGTGCTGGACTGGCAATCATAAGGGTGACACATATTGAACTGGTGTCCTGCGTTTAACTAATTTAGAGGAGAAGAACTTGTTAGTTATAGTTCTTACTAAGCTTAGGTCAACGACAGCTGCTGCTGTTAGCTAATGGCTTTTTAGAATTAGAAACCATTAGTTTCTTCAGCTATACATTTAGAAAGTGTCAGTATGTGAATAATTAGCTCCCAGTGTAAAGCTGCAGATACCTGATATCACATTACTTTTTTTTCTTCATTTTTATTTTCCTTATCTACCTAAAACAGTCCAGTGGTTGTCAATGTTAGTTTACTACTTTGTAATACAAATACTTGGCACATTAAGACATTTTATACTTAGCAAAACAACCTTGATGTTCGCATTTCTTATGGCTGCGTCAAAATTATAAATGAAACCCTAAAAAGCTTTTGCTTCTTATTCTAATGCAAGTCAGGCCAAATAAAGAATTTTCACATTTCCTATATGGAAAATTGGAAAGTAGCTATTCAAGCCCTCCGTCTGTCGAAGAAAGGAAGTCTGCTATTAGAGACAACGTCTAGCTTCAGACTCTATTTTTTTGTTGTTGCAGCTATTTTTTCCCCCAGCCTCAAAAACTATACTGCTGTAGATATCTTTGCTTTTCCATATGGTGGATCAGCTTTGGTTAGCAACTGAAAGGGAACTGTAGTTCTCTCTCACAAGTCCATTACTAATGCAAAATTCTTTGTTCCATCCTTTATTAAGGCTTCCTTTAATATTATATTAAAAAGTTTACTAAAACCCCTTTTGTATTGATTTCATTAGGCTGCTAGAATCTTTCTGCTGATCTGGATGTCTTCATAAGATCTAATAGTACTTCCTATAGATAAACTGAACCGTCTAATATCAAGTCATATGACCCAAGAATGAAAATCATAGGGCTGATTTACTTTAAGTACATTCTTTTCAGATTGTTATATGATGCATTTAAGAGGGATAAATATAGCAGTTTTCTATGTCTAATTTAAGTGACATTCAGATGTGGTTTTAATATTGAAATGATTTTTATTCAGTTAGGGTTAGAACCACAGAGGGATTTAGGAACCTAACTGCCAGTTTAGGTGGCAAAGTCCAAAATTTAGATCAACCCCCCACCCCTCAACTGCTGCCTGTTTTTATAGATGCCTGGAATCCTTAGGTGCCTAAATTTCTGCCATTAAATTCCCCTAGGTGCCTAAAAATTTGAGTGAGCATGAACATAGCTGCCTGTCACACCTAAGCCCTGGCATGATTGTTATTTAGGTGTCCCACCACCTATTTTGTCTGCAGGGCTCAATCCAGTAGGTGTTCTCAGAGGCTGCCTAACAGACCTGCTTCACCCAAAACAGCTGGAGGAGGAGATAGTGCTGCCTTTACAAAGTTTACCCCACTGGTTAAAGCGCTCACCCAGAATATGGGAGACCCAGGTTCATATCCCCCACCTGTCTGGTTAGGAGCAGGGATTTGAACCCACATTTCAGGAGAGTGCTCTAACCACTAAGTTATGGGTTATTTTGAGGTGGGGCTTTCAGTCTCTCCTGTTGAAGACGATCCACTATGTATAATTACCTAAACATTAGAACAGGAACTTGAACTTGGGTACCCTGCATCCTGGATGAGTGCTCTAACCACTGGGTAAAGAGCATAAGGGAGGCATTGGTGGCACCCCTACTACCTTCTTTTCCTCCATTTTTGCAAGAATTTGAAGAGAGGGCTCCTGGCTGGGAATCTAAGGCAGAGATAGGCACTTCCCTCCTCCAACCCAGACTTAGTCACCTATATCCCTCTGAAGGAGTGGGGCTTTTGGTCAGCTATATTGGAAAATTTCTTCAGTATAATTCCACCCTATAATTTACATATTGAATTTTTTTTAAATGAGTCATGGCTTAGGTTTGTCAAAAACAACTTTTAAAATATGTCTCACTTACTGAACTACAGTAAAAAAATTTCTGAATATACTGATTGATCAGTATGTCCTATTTGTGGAGAAGCAAAAAATGGTTTTCCTATCAAGGTATATTTCAACAATTTTTGTACTTAACAAGTAAAGGATGCAAACCATTAACAAGTACTTGCCATAAGTGTAGGAATGTCTGCAGTAACAAGTAAATATAAAACATGACAGGAAGAAATAAACATAGTAGAGCTTGAACTGAAGGCTAAAAATATCACATATGCGCTCAGGGCTGATCCTAGAGGTTATGATGCCCTAGGCAAAAGTCCATCTCCACAAGCTCTTCATCACTCAAACGGTCACTGAACAGCATTCTCATGACCCAGGAAACTGGTCCTGTATAGGCATAGTGACTGTCTGAATTAAGTTTTAATGCATTACTTAAAATACAGTTAAGAATGGGTACTTCAGCAGCTATACATAATTTTAAAAAGTTAATTGGAAATAATTAGCTTCAGGATGATTTATTGCAGAGGGTTATCTTTCAGCAAATTTTTAGAAATTCATATGAGTTCTTCTAAAGTTGTAATGGGTACACAGCATGTGTCACATATAGTGCAACTTGCTTTGCAATCACTGAGTAGAGGTATTGCCTCAGGATCTCATGGATTATGAGGTTTATTATTATTGGCACATTTCTAATAAAACATTCTCATACTTCAAAAACTGCCTCTACTTGATGCCTTTAAAAAAAAAAAGTCTTTCCCGCTATGCAGCAGCATAATACAAAACCATAAATTGATTGATGGCTCACAACTTTCACTTTGAAATCACACAACCATAGGAGGTTATATATCCAAAGTATGGGCCCTACTGATTTCCAGCTCACAGTATGATTCTCTAGACACACTATTTTCATTTCTGTGTACTGAATAACAGTGATTTGTTGACTCAGTTGAAATTATATTCACTTGTAAATATTTAGTTGCATTTATATCAAATAAAGGCTGCTGTTTCACTATGGCTACCAGATAAAAGCTAGAACAGCAGTTGACTACAAGTGTATCATCAACAGGTGATGGGTCTGACACACTTCTTTTTTCTAGGGCTTAAATATCGCCAAGTATGTCTGCTGTTTGCAGATCTAGATCAGCAGTTGAGTGGGGAACATGTTAAGGCTGGTGACAGACCAAATGGCTTATAGCAAACATCTTGCAATATTCCATGAGGATAATAAGGCCTACAAGATCATCTCTGCAAACATGGATAACTCATGTTACATGGATAACTCATGGATAACGGATGTGGCCCGGGGGCCGTAGTTTGCCCATCCCTGTTCTATACCATTACTTTGGACATACCTCTGCCAGAAGGTGGTGAAATGATTGGGTATATCTTTTTGCAGGTCCATTAATTTGAGCATTGAGTGAATGTAATCATCAGGGAAAGAGGCCAACAACAACAAAGTAGGAGATGCCTTTGAATCCAGCAATTAGTCTTTCATCGGCCAACGACACACTAGCACAGTCTAATACAATAGCGTTACACTCATAGTTAGTAAGGAACATACTCTCTGCCACCCAGTGGTTCAAGTAGAATTCATTTCTTACTGGTACGCTGCACTCGTGGGAGGGACACAAAAGTGGGGGCACCATCTGGGGGGGGGGCACATGACCTCCCTACATGACCCCCCCATGTGACTCCTCCCTGCCCGGCCCCTGCACTTTCCCCATGATCCATCCCATGTTACCTGGGGGCAGGAGGGACTCTGTCCTCCTGCTGCGCTGGAGAGTTCTGAACTGCAGGGCTCTCCGGAACCACAGCGGCGAAAGGAGCAGAATGTGGGGCCACTAGCCAGCCCCACGCTGGCAGCTCCTCCGATTCGGCTGTAGCGCCCCCAGCCCCACCTCCAGCCCTGTCCTCTGGCGGGGCTGCTGTACAGTCCTCAGACAGGAGACGCAGCTGCGTGGAAGGGCTGGGGGCGGTACAGCCACGCTGGAGGAGCTGCCGTCGTGGGGCTGCCCGGCGGCCTCAGTTTTGCTCCTCCTGTGTCTTTCCGGTACAGAGTACCGGCTATAAATATCTTACTGGTATGGCAGACTGGACCGCCGTACTTGCACCACTGCCGCTACCACTGTCCCACTTGTGAAGCATCCCCTGGGTTGCATGAGGATAGATGCTTGTAACTAGTGTTTTCAACTCTGTTGTCAGCATTGAAACTTGATTGGTATTAGTAAGTTTTTGTCATGGTTACTGGGTGAGCTGTGCCTTGGACCCCTTTTAGTCCCTTCAGTACACCCTTTGGGGACCGGTTTCACTACCTTCTCCTTCTTTGGATGGAACCACACAGTCCAGCCACACTCAGACTGGATGTCTGGGGTGCAGCTCCCCACCCCACATTTCCCAACTGTGTTAACCTGACAGATCCAGCTGAGTTTGGCACCTGTAAGTCTTTTCCTCTGGGAACCTGTGACAGTGGATAACAGATAAGAGGTGCATACAACTCATATGACTCAAAAACAGTTTTTCCAACAAAAAGCATTATTTATTCTTTCACTCAAAGGTACATAGCACACAGAACAAAGGGTTAAAACAAAAAAGAATCCCATATATGTATTTTCCTTTACCTACCCCTTAATCCTTCCTTGTCAGAATTTGTTAGTCCCTCTCAGCCCAGCTAACCCCCATCTCTGACTGCGAGAAGCAGACTGTTCTGCATGAATCATGCTCTCTGTCTATGTGACTTCATTCTCAGGCTTCTGACAACCTTACTCCTCTCCTTCTCCAGGCCAGTATCTTTAAGGTTAGGATCCACTTTGATCCTAGCTTTCAGCCTTGGGAAGAATAAGCTATTCCAGCCTGCTGGGAGTCAAGCAGGCGCATTCCCCAATTAATAGCTGCCTGCATTGTTGCCCGAAAGAGCCTTATCGTTGTCATTTTTTCATCTACTATTTACTGCCCACTTGAATTTAATGCCTGGCAGTCAGGCAGGATAACAGATAAGAGGTGCATATAATACTTATAAAAATATACATAACTCCCTCATTCTCCACAGTCTTGACTGACAATTGCTTCCTTGGAAATCACATCCATCTCCAGCAGTCCCTGTTTTAATTTGTGCGTTACTCAAACATACATCAGACAAATATCTTTATGACAATGGGTGCCAGATGGTTTACATCCGCTGTGGGAGATGTAGTTCTTAGACCACTGATGGCTGGATCACTTTCAGAAAGGTCAGTTTTGTTGACTGCAGTCATTTTTAGTGTCTTCTCACAAATATCTAAAACTGTAAAAATCCTGACTTAACCCAGTGAGGTTAGGCATTGGCATGAGAAATCAATAGCAAAATGACCAAATGAAGTGATTAACATAGCTATTTGTCAAAATGAAACCAAACTTAGTCTAAGCCAGGGAATAATTATAGAGTACTTATAATACAAGCTTCCTTTAGTTGCTCTAATGCACTAACGTTATTGCACTTTTATCTGCAGAGTTCCCCAACTTCCTCCTGCTCACAACATACTTTGCTTAAAAGACCACTCCTAATTCTGGCTCTGCTATTAGTCAAAAAGTCCTGAGCAGAGTTTAATTGCAGGGCAGTTGCCGTAATCGCCAATGCATTCCCTAGTTTGTGGTTTGGATTTAAAATGTTGAATAATCTAAAGTTTAAAACTACTGCTTCTTTTTAAAGTTTGTAGTGTTTCTTTCCATTTATCTACAGGAAGGACCTTGCTGTAACAGGAAGGAGTAACCAGTGTGGTAATGAGATTTCAAAAACAGTTAAAACAATCCACATGGTTGAAGGAGTAAGAAGGGGAAGGATATCAGCAATGGGAAATTGAACAAGAATGTAAGACGTTTACAAGCCTTAACAGCCCCTTCAATGCCATGGGGGCCTTTTTCCTCCCCTCAGGTCCAGACTGCAGCAAGAAGATCAATGTGATACAGAGGACCTCACAAAACCATAACCACACTTGATTGTTTCTTTCATAGAATGGCAGGAGATCAAAAGAAGCAGGGGTGTTGGAACAATTTGTATAGTGGGGGTGCTGAGAGCCATTGAACCAAACTGTATATAATGGAAATCACTTCAATCCAGGGAGTGCAGCAGCACCCACAACACCCCTAGTTCTAGCACCTATGAAAAGAAGTGACCCTCATCTCACAGTGAAAGCTCTTCCCCACGCCACCCTCCTATGATGTCACTCTAGACGAGCAATGTGCTCTTTGCCCCTAACAAGCCAGATGATTTCACCTGTACCACTGTTAGAATCAGGAAACCAGGGTTTTCTTCTTAACCTGACCATTGCCTTCTGTTTTGACCTTGAACACTTGACCTTTCTGTCTCAACTTCCCCATCTGTAAAATAGGGAAAAAGGCTGAACTACCTTTATTAAGTACTATGGAGGACATTGCTATATAAATACAATGTATTATTATAGATTGCCTGGGACTTCTTCAAAGAGAGACCAGCCTTCTTTTAATATACAATTGTGGACACTAACTACAAAGCTAGCTAACTTAATATGGTCACATGACTTTATGTGCGGTCTAACCAAAGACTCTAAAAATCACTCGCTTCACAACATTTAATCTATGGTGGAGTATTAAATCAATCTGTGGTATCTGTGTCAAATACATAGCTTCTAAACATCATTGTCACACAAAAAGTTTTATGCCATTAATGTGACATTCTACTGGCTCTTGAATGTGTGGCCTTTGACAGTCCCCTCTTGGAAACCATGTCTGAACACAACAGATAACACTGCTCTACAGCCAAAATGCTTCTGAAATAAATGTAGTCAAACT